>NC_140997.1:433794-436294 GCF_052327205.1 Somniosus microcephalus
ACCCTAACCCTAACCCTAACCCTAACCCCCTAACCCTAACCAACCTCACCCCTAACCCTAACCCTAACCCTAACCCTAACCCTAACCCTAACCCTAACCCTAACCCTAACCCTAACCCTAACCCTAACCCTAACCCTAACCCTAACCCTAACCCTAACCCTAACCCTAACCACCTAACCCTAACCCTAACCCTAACCCTAACCCTAACCCTAACCCTAACCCTAACCCTAACCCTAACCCCTAACCCTAACCCTAACCCTAACCCTAACCCTAACCCTAACCCTAACCCTAACCCTAACCCTAACCCTAACCCAACCTAACCCTAACCCTAACCCTAACCCTAACCCTAACCCTAACCCTAACCCTAACCCTAACCCTAACCCTAACCCTAACCCTAACCCTAACCCTAACCCTAACCCTAAACCCTAACCCTAACCCTAACCCTAACCCTAACCCTAACCCTAACCCTAACCCTAACCCTAACCCTAACCCTAACCCTAACCCTAACCCTAACCCTAACCCTAACCCTAACCACCTAACCCCTAACCCTAACCCTAACCCTAACCCTAACCCTAACCCTAACCTAACCCTAACCCTAACCCTAACCCTAACCCTAACCCTAACCCTAACCCTAACCCTAACCCTAACCCTAACCCTAACCCTAACCCTAACCCTAACCCTAACCCTAACCCTAACCCTAACCCTAACCCTAACCCTAACCCTAACCCTAACCCTAACCCTAACCCTAACCCTAACCCTAACCCTAACCCTAACCCTAACCCTAACCCTAACCCTAACCCTAACCCTAACCCTAACCCTAACCCTAACCCTAACCCTAACCCTAACCCTAACCCTAACCCTAACCCTAACCCTAACCCTAACCCTAACCCTAACCCTAACCCTAACCCTAACCCTAACCCTAACCCTAACCAACCCTAACCCTAACCCTAACCCTAACCCTAACCCTAACCCTAACCCTAACCCTAACCCTAACCCTAACCCTAACCCTAACCCTAACCCTAACCCTAACCCTAACCCTAACCCTAACCCTAACCCTAACCCTAACCCTAACCCTAACCCTAACCTAACCCTAACCCTAACCCTAACCCTAACCCTAACCCTAACCCTAACCCTAACCCTAACCCTAACCCTAACCCTAACCCTAACCCTAACCCTAACCCTAACCCTAACCCTAACCCTAACCCTAACCCTAACCCTAACCCTAACCCTAACCCTAACCCTAACCCTAACCCTAACCCTAACCCTAACCCTAACCCTAACCCTAACCCTAACCCTAACCCTAACCCTAACCCTAACCCTAACCCTAACCCTAACCCTAACCCTAACCCTAACCCTAACCCTAACCCTAACCCTAACCCTAACCCTAACCCTAACCCTAACCCTAACCCTAACCCTAACCCTAACCCTAACCCTAACCCTAACCCTAACCCTAACCCTAACCCTAACCCTAACCCTAACCCTAACCCTAACCCTAACCCTAACCCTAACCCTAACCCTAACCCTAACCCTAACCCTAACCCTAACCCTAACCCTAACCCTAACCCTAACCCTAACCCTAACCCTAACCCTAACCCTAACCCTAACCCTAACCCTAACCCTAACCCTAACCCTAACCCTAACCCTAACCCTAACCCTAACCTAACCCTAACCCTAACCCTAACCCTAACCCTAACCTAACCCTAACCCTAACCCTAACCCTAACCCTAACCCTAACCCTAACCCTAACCCTAACCCTAACCCTAACCCTAACCCTAACCCTAACCCTAACCCTAACCCTAACCCTAACCCTAACCCTAACCCTAACCCTAACCCTAACCCTAACCCTAACCCTAACCCTAACCCTAACCCTAACCCTAACCCTAACCCTAACCCTAACCCTAACCCTAACCCTAACCCTAACCCTAACCCTAACCCTAACCCTAACCCTAACCCTAACCCTAACCCTAACCCTAACCCTAACCCTAACCCTAACCCTAACCCTAACCCTAACCCTAACCCTAACCCTAACCCTAACCCTAACCCTAACCCTAACCCTAACCCTAACCCTAACCCTAACCCTAACCCTAACCCTAACCCTAACCCTAACCCTAACCCTAACCCTAACCCTAACCCTAACCCTAACCCTAACCCTAACCCTAACCCTAACCCTAACCCTAACCCTAACCCTAACCCTAACCCTAACCCTAACCCTAACCCTAACCCTAACCCTAACCCTAACCCTAACCCTAACCCTAACCCTAACCCTAACCCTAACCCTAACCCTAACCCTAACCCTAACCCTAACCCTAACCCTAACCCTAACCCTAACCCTAACCCTAACCCTAACCCTAACCCTAACCCTAACCCTAACCCTAACCCTAACCCTAACCCTAACCCTAACCCTAACCCTAACCCTAACCCTAACCCTAACCCTAACCCTAACCCTAACCCTAACCCTAACCCTAACCCTAACCCTAACCCTAACCCTAACCCTAACCCT
>NC_140997.1:441294-724366 GCF_052327205.1 Somniosus microcephalus
GTGAGGCCGATTGTGGGTGTGAGGCGGGTGTTGGGCGGGGCCGGCGGTGGGCGAGGCAGAGTGTAGGTTCGAGTGACAGTAGGGTATTGATGAGAGTCACGTTTTGTTTGATGGGGAAACAGTGAGCCTCAATGTTGACATCAGAAATACTTGTTCTGACTGTGGATTTTGACCCAGGGGTACAGGCTGGGGCTGACTGTAGATACTGACCCAGGGGTACAGACTGGGGCTGACTGTAGATACTGACCCAGGGGTACAGACTGGGGCTGGCTGTAGATATTGACGCAGGGGTACAGACTGGGGCTGACTGTAGATACTGACCCAGGGGTACAGGCTGGGGCTGACTGTAGATACTGACCCAGGGGTACAGGCTGGGGCTGACTGTAGATATTGACCCAGGGGTACAGACTGGGGCTGACTGTAGATACTGACACAGGGGTACAGGCTGGGGCTGACTGTAGATACTGACCCAGGGGTACAGACTGGGGCTGACTGTAGATACTGACCCAGGGGTACAGGCTGGGGCTGACTGTAGATACTGACCCAGGGGTACAGACTGGGGCTGACTGTAGATACTGACCCAGGGGTACAGACTCGGGCTGACTGTAGATACTGACCCAGGGGTACAGACTCGGGCTGACTGTAGATATTGACCCAGGGGTACAGACTGGGGCTGACTGTAGATACTGACCCAAGGGTACAGACTGGAGCTGACTGTAGATACTGACCCAGGGGTGCAGGCTGGAGCTGACTGTAGATACTGACCCAGGGGTACAGGCTGGGGCTGACTGTAGATACTGACCCAGGGGTACAGGCTGGGGCTGACTGTAGATACTGACCCAGGGGTACAGGCTGGGGCTGACTGTAGATATTGACCCAGGGGTACAGACTGGGGCTGATTGTAGATACTGACCCAGGGGTACAGACTGGGGCTGACTGTAGATACTGACCCAGGGGTACAGGCTGGGGCTGACTGTAGATACTGACCCAGGGGTACAGACTGGGGCTGACTGTAGATACTGACCCAGGGGTACAGGCTGGGGCTGACTGTAGATACTGACCCAGGGGTACAGACTGGAGCTGACTGTAGATACTGACCCAGGGGTACAGGCTGGTGCTGACTGTAGATACTGACCCAGTGGTACAGGCTGGGGCTGACTGTAGATACTGACCCAGGGGTACAGGCTGGGGCTGAGTGTAGATACTGACCCAGGGGTACAGGCTGGTGCTGACTGTAGTTACTGACCCAGGGGTACAGACTGGGGCTGACTGTAGATACTGACCCAGGGGTACAGACTGGGGCTGACTGTAGATACTGACCCAGGGGTACAGACTGGAGCTGACTGTAGATACTGACCAAGGGGTACAGGCTGGTGCTGACTGTAGATACTGACCCAGGGGTACAGACTCGGGCTGACTGTAGATACTGACCCAGGGGTACAGACTGGGGCTGACTGTAGATACTGACCCAGGGGTACAGGCTGGTGCTGACTGTAGATACTGACCCAGGGGTACAGACTCGGGCTGACTGTAGATACTGACCCAGGGGTACAGGCTGGGGCTGACTGTAGATACTGACCCAGGGGTACAGGCTGGGGCTGACTGTAGATACTGACCCAGGGGTACAGGCTGGTGCTGACTGTAGTTACTGACCCAGGGGTACAGGCTGGAGTTGACTGTAGATACTGACCCAGGGGTACAGGCTGGGGCTGACTGTAGATATTGACCCAGGGGTACAGACTGGTGCTGACTGTAGATACTGACCCAGGGGTACAGACTCGGGCTAGGTGATGTTTGCAGTGTGATATAACATGTATTAATTGTCTTTCATGAATGGGGAGTGATGTTACAATTGGTTGATATTTTCCTGTGCGCGGTATTTAGTGTACTGATGGATGCGTCCGCATCAAATTCCGTTTTTTGTTGCTCCTTTTGACCTCTGTTGAGCCCAGCACTGCTCGGGCCTCTCAGCGCTGCTCGGGATCCTTGGTGCTCACTCGTCCGACAGCTGTCTGTGGACGGAAGCTACTTTCACCTCTCCTGTGACTTGTGTCAGGTGTAAATCAAGGATCTGGTGAGAAAAGGAGCCGAATGATTCTGGTGCAACCCAAATTGAACAAAGGTCTTCGTTGCATTTGCTGCTACCTGCCCACAATTTATCAGACACTGAATTCACCCTGGCGTGATGGGATTTTAAATCTTGACTTTAAATGGCTGTTCACTCCTCCTCTATAACCATGTCCCAAATAACAGGACTCCTGTCCTCTATAACCATGTCCCTAGAAACAGGACCTCCGTCCTCTATAACCATGTCCCCAGTAACAGGACTCCCGTCCTCTATAACCATGTCCCCAGTAACAGGACAACCGTCCTCTATAACCATGTCCCTAGTAACAGAACTCCCGTCCTCTATAACCATGTCCCCAGTAACAGGACTCCCGTCCTCTATAACCATGTCCCCAGTAACAGGACTCCCGTCCTCTATAACCATGTCCCCAGTAACAGGACTCCCGTCCCCTATAACCATGTCCCCAGTAACAGGACTCCCGACCTCTATAACCATGTCCCCAGTAACAGAACATAAGAAATAGGAGCAGGAGTAGGCCAGTCGGCCCCTCGAGCCTGCTCCGCCATTCAATAAGATCATGGCTGATCTGATCCTAACCTCAAATCTACTTCCACTCTCCATCCCACCCGAACCCATGTGATCTCCCGGGAGAGGCGAAAAACCAGATAAAAAAAACCAGTGGCCAATTTGGGAGAAAAAATCTGGGAAATTCCTCTCCGACCCATCTAGGCGATCGAAACTCGTCCAGGAGATCACTCTGTCCCTGTATTTCCTGCAGTACTTACCTTCTGTAAAAGGTGATCTCCACCCAAGTCAGGAACAGGCCCAATTTACTCTTGAAGGACTAACACAGAATTAGAACACAAGAAGTAGGAGCAGAACCAGGCTACACGGCCCCTGGCCCGCTCCGCCACCCACAGGGCCATGACCATTCCAAACCTAGACTCATGTCCAATTTCCTGCCTGCTCCCCGTAACCCCTAATTCCCTTTACTTCTAGGAAACTGTCTATTTCTGTTTTAAATTTATTTAATGATGTAGCTTCCACAGCTTTCTGGGGCAGCAAATTCCACAGACCTACTACCCTGTGAGTGAAGATGTTTCTCCTCATCTCAGTTATGAAAGAGCAGCCCCTTATTCTAAGATTATGCCCCCAGTTCTAGTTTCACCCATCATTGGAAACATCCTCACCGCATCCACCCGATCAAGCCCCTTCACAATCTTATATGTTTCAATAAGATCGCCTCTCATTCTTCTGAACTCCAATGAGTAGAGTCCCAATCTACTCAACCTCTCCTCATATGTCCACCCCCTCATCCCCGGGATTAACCGAGTGAACCTTCTTTGTCCTGCCTCGAGAGCAAGTATGTCTTTTCTTAAGTATGGACACCAAAACTGTATGCAGTATTCCAGGTGCGGTCTCACCAATACCTTGTATAACTGCAGCAATACCTCGCTGTTTTTATATTCTATCCCCCTAGCAATAAAAGCCAACATTCCATTGGCCTTCTTGATCACCTGCTGCACCTGCATACTAACTTTTTGAGTTTCGTGCACCAGGACCCCCAGATCCCTTTGTACTGCAGTACTTTCTAGTTTCTTGCCATTAAGATAATAACTTGCTCTATGATTTTTCCTGCCAAATGCATAACCTCACACTTTCCAGTATTGTATTCCATCTGCCAAATCTCTGCCTACTTACTTAGCCTGTCTATGTCCCCTTGCAGGTTTTTTATGTCCTCCTCACTCACTACTTTCCCTCCCATCTTAGTATCATCTGCAAACTTTGATATGTTACACTCGGTCCCCTCCTCCAAATCGTTAATATAGATTGTAAAGAGTTGGGGACCCAGCAGTGACCCCTGCGGAACACCACTAGTTACTGATTGCCAGTCTGAGAATGAACCATTTATCCCAACTCTCTGCCTTCTGTTAGATAGCCAATCCTCTATCCATGCCAGAATATTACCCCCAATCCCGTGATTTTTTATCTTAAGCAATAATCTTTTGTGTGGCACCTTATCAAATGCCTTTTGGAAGTCTAAATACACTACGTCCACTGGTTCCCCTTTATCCACCCTATATGTTACTTCCTCAAAGAACTCCAGCAAATTTGTCAAACATGACTTCCCCTTCATAAAACCATGCTGACTTTGTCTTATTAAATTATGATTATCCAAATGTCCTGTTACTGTCTCCTTAATAATGGACTCCAAAATTTTACCTGCCACAGATGTTAGGCTAACCGGTATATAGTTTCCAGCCTTCTGTCTACTGCCTTTTTTAAATAAGGGTGTTACATTAGCAGTTTTCCAGTCTGCTGGGACCTTTGCCGAGTCCAGGGAGTTTTGGAAAATTATTACCAATGCATCCACAATCCCTACCGCCACTTCCCTCAAGACCCTAGATGTAAGCCATCAGGTCCAGGTGATTTATCCGGCTTGAGTCCCATTATTTTACCGAGTACCACTTCCTTAGTGATTTTTATCGTGTTTAGCTCCTCCCCCCCCCTTTAGCCCCCTGTTTGTCCAGTGTTGGGATATTGTTAGTGTCTTCTACTGTAAAGAGTGATATAAAATGTTCATTCAGTGTTTTTGCCATCTCCATATTTCCCACCATTAATTTCCCGGTCTCATCCTCTAAGGGACCAACATTTACTTTAGCCACCCTTTTTCTTTTTATACAACTATAAAAACTCTTACTATCTGTTTTTATATTTTTTGCTAATTTACTTTCATAATCTATCTTCCCTTTCTTAATCTTTTTGTCATTTTTTGCTCTCTTTTAAAGTTTTCCCAATCCTCTATCCTCCCACTAGATTTGGCTACCTTATATGCCCTTGTTTTTAGTCGAATACTATCCTTAATTTCTTTGCTTAGCCACGGATGGCTGTCTTTTCTTTTACACCCTTTTCTTCTCAGTGGAATATATTTTTTTTGGAAGTTGTAAAATAACTCCTTAAATGTACACCACTGATCATGTATCGTCTTACCCTTTAATCTATTTTCCCAGTCCACTCTACTCAATTCCGCTCTCATACCTTCATAGTCTCCTTTATTCAAGCTTAGCACGCTTGTTTGAGATCCAACCTTCTCACCCTCTAATTGAATATGGAATTCAACCATGTTATGTCCAAGGGGATCCTTTACTAGGACATTTTTAATTAATCCTGTCTCGTTACACAGGACCAGATCTAAGGTTGCTTGCCCCCTGGTCGGTTCAGTTACATACTGCTCAAGAAACCCATCCCTAATACACTCAATTAACTCATCCTCAAGGCAGCCCTGCCCAATTTGATTTGTCCAATTAATATGATAGTTAAAATCCCCCATAATTATAGATGTTCCCTTATTACAAGCCTCAACTATTTCCTGATTGATACTCCGTCCAACAGAGTTGCCACTGTTCGGAGGCCTATAGACTACGCCCACTAGTGTTTTTTTCCCCTTATTATTCCTTACGTCCACCCAAACTGTTTCATTATCCTGATCTTTTGACCCAATATCATTTCTCTGTATTACAGTGATTCCTTCCTTTTGGACTCCCCGGCCTTCGGGAACATCCTTCCTGCATCTAGCCTGTCCAGTCCTGTCAGAATTTTATAAGTTTCAATGAGATCCCCTCTCATTCTTCTAAACTCCAGCGAGTATAAGCCCAATCGACCTAATCTCTCCTCATACGTCATTCCTGCCATCCCAGGTATCAGCCTGGTGAATCTTCGCTGAACTCCCTCCATGGCAAGAACATCCTTCCTCAGATAAGGTGACCAAAACTGCACACAATACTCAAGATGTGGTCTCACCAAGGCCCTGTACAACTGCAGCAAGATATCCTTGTTCCTGTACTCGAACCTTCTTGCTATGAAGGCCAACATACCATTTGCCTTCTTAACCGCCTGCTGCACCTGTTACCTGGGGAGAAAGCTAGTTATCACCGGCAAGCTCCAAATAATGCAGATTGTCAACAGGTTAGATGAGTGTACCTTTGTCGTCAGTGTGTGTGAACTAACAGCTCCCTCCATTTCCGGTTATTTATTTGATTAGGCACATGATACTGATGCAGAGTCTCTTGTCGGGTTTCTCGAAGGCATCAAATGGATTCTTCGGGAAGTTGGGAGATTGTGAACCATTTGAGTGATAGCTGGGACTTGACGGAGAAGGAGACCATCAATGGGGAATGACGTTGGACCTAAGCAGCTCAGCTAGCCTGAATCTCCCACCTCTATCAGGACAAACTGCTCATGACACTGCACTATATCTCAAGGAGGTGGATGGATACTGGCGAGATGATGTACTTCGCTGATGCACTGGTCATCAATCAGTCTTGTGCATCTATGTTGATTTTCCTTCTATGCTGGATTATGAAGTAGTATCGATAAATATTTCTGGTGTGTTTTTAGCTGCCATTCTGAACTGTTCCCTTGAGCAGTATTTATTTGCAGGGTGGAGCCAATACAATGCATCAATACATGGGTGCCATGGAGTGGAGGGGAACAGGCTTGATTTTCCCCTCCCTTTGTTTCCCACTATGCAGTAAGGCTCTAGGAAAGAATCAGGCCACGGGTGGAGGCCGGACATCTCTACCTAAGGATGCAATAAAATAGGGCAGAGCGTAATTACCTTGGTCCCAGGAGAATGCCTGCGTCCATAGCCCCGTCCGTGACCCAGTGACAACAGGGGACAAAATAGGAGAATCCATCAAATCACAAAAAACGTGCAGTGCATATTAATTGTGCTGTGGTGCTCTTCACCCCCCCGCCCCCCCTGCAGATTTTACACTGTCTTCAGAATCTGCTCTTCCAGCTTATGAACATTTCTGTTTGAATTTATCCAGTGAAATGTCTTCATTAAAATGAACTGTGAAAGGAAACACCTCTTCAACCTTCTTTTCCAATTTTTTACGTTTGATACTTGTGTGATATTTGGGTTATTTATTGACCAGTGTCTGAGAGAACAGAATTTGGATTTCCTTTTCTCCCTGTGCCAGGTCCTCTGACAAATTTCCCTTTCTCCTCTTTGCCCATCCTCTTTCCACCCTCTTTGTATCTAGCTTCCGACTCTGTGCCCAGCATGGTCTTGGCACTTTCAGCATCATGCCCGTGTCCCGTGATGACAAGTGAAAGTCTGCATTTGAAGTTTTGCATTCTTTGTTTATTCTGAAATATATGGTTGGAGCGGTTGAGTCTCTCATTGATGGTATCGATTGTGTTATTAATTCATGTTTATCTGAGAGGGAACACAAAAACAAGAAGAGCAGAAAAAGGATTAACTTAGAGGAGGGATCCCCTGGAAAGACTGTACCACTCTTTGGAGGAGACAAACATTCCTGCATTTAGGCACACAGCCTTATTTTCAAAGGCTGCATTCCATCAGCAGAGCTTTGTACACTGCCAACATGTGTCGAGAAACTAGTTGGATCTCGAGTGTAAGAAGCTCTCTGTATCTGATTTTCCTGGCAACATTTTGGGTTGGTTTTAGAGACTTGCTTCTGGCATCTACCCACCCATTTAATCTCCTCCCAGAGTCCATGTACACTCTCCCTATCATGGACTCTACCCACCCATTTAATCTCCTCCCAGAGTCCATGTACACTCTCCCTATCATGGACTCTACCCACCCATTTAATCTCCTCCCAGAGTCCATGTACACTCTCCCTATCATGGACTCTACCTACCCATTTAATCTCCTCCCACAGCCCATGTACACTCTACACTATCATGGACTCTACCCACCCATTTAATCTCCTCCCACAGCCCATGTACACTCTCCCCTATCATGGACTCTACCCACCCATTTAATCTCCTCCCAGAGTCCATGTACACTCTCCCCTATCATGGACTCCACCCACCCATTTAATCTCCTCCCACAGCCCATGTACACTCTCCCTATCATGGACTCTACCCACCCATTTAATCTCCTCCCATAGCCCATGTACACTCTCCCTATCATGGATTCTACCCACCCATTTAATCTCCTCCCACAGCCCAGGTACACTCTCCCCTATCATGGACTCTACCCACCCATTTAATCTCCTCCCAGAGTCCATGTACACTCTACACTATCATGGGCTCTATCCACCCATTTAATCTCCTCCCATAGCCCATGTACACTCTCCCTAGGGTAACCGTGACGCTGACCAAGCCCCGCCCCCCGGCCGAGCCAGAGAGAGACGCCGCGTCTCAGCTGCTCCTGCTGCGCGCGCGGCCCCCCCCCGAGGGTCGCGGCCTCTCCCGAGGGTCGCGGCCCCCCCCCCCCGAGGGTCGCGGCCCCCCCCCGAGGTGAAGACCGCCGATTGCGGCTGTGCAAGACGGCCGGCGGGCCCGGTTGCCAGGGTAACGCTGGACGCTCAGCAAGCCCCGCCCCCCGGCCGAGCCAGAGAGAGATGCCGCGTCTCAGCTCCTGCTGCGCGCGCACCCTAGCGGCGCTGGGCTGAGGCTCGCCCTCCAGCCTTCAAGTGGGGCCGGGAGGTGCCTAGCTCGGGCGTGGGTGCAGAGGAGACGCCGAGGCTTCTAGGCCTACCTGGAAAAATGGGGAAAGGTAGGAAAATTAATGAGATTAGATAAGTTAATTACTTTCTAAATCATTTTTTTTTAAAAACAATATGCGTTTTAAAAGCAACGTTTTTTTTTAAGACGCAGAAAGCGGGAAAAAAAAAGGAAAAGTTTGGAATCAAGATGGCGGCGACTCACCTCCGTTCAGAAGGATAAGGCCCGGCCACACACGCACCGATTGGCCCGGCGGCACACGCCAGCAACCCGGCGTACGATTGGTCGAGCTCGAGGTCACTCTGTCGCTAATGAGCGGATAATGAGATGCTAATGAGTGGAATGTTAAGGTTTTTGGGATACCGCGGGCGCGATTTTAGCCCGGCCGAAACGTAAATACGCTTAAAACCTTCTTTGGAGGTAACGCGCGCGTAGGTACGCCCTGTAACTTTCGAGCGCATACCCGACAGACGCACACGCGATGACAGACAGACAGACAGACAGAAGTACTGATTTATATATATAGATAGATAGAAACATAGAAGATAGGAGCAGGAGTAGGCCATTCGGCCCTTCGAGCCTGCTCCGCCATTCAATGAGATCATGGCTGATCATCCAAATTCAGTACAATGTCTCTGCCTTCTCCCCATATCCCTTGATCCCTTTAGCCTCAAGAAATATATCCAACTCTTTCTTGAATATATTTAATAAACTGGCCTCCACCGCCCTCTGTGGCAGAGAATTCCACAGGTTCACCACTCTCTGGGTGAAGAAGTTCCTCCTCATTTCAGTCCTAAATGGCTTACCCCTTATCCTTAGACTATGATCCCTGGTTCTGGACTCCCCGGCCATCCGAAACATCCTTCCTGCATCTAGTCTGTCCAGACCTGACAGAATTTTATACGTTTCGATGAGATCCCCTCTCAATCTTCTAAACTCCAGTGAGTATAAGCCCAATCAACACAATCCTCATACGTCATTCCTGCCATCCCAGGTATCAGCCTGGTGAATCTTCGCTGCACTCCCTCCATGGCAAGAACGTCCTTCCTCGGGTAAGGTGACCAAAACTGCACACAATACTCAAGGTGCGGTCTCACCAAGGCCCTGTACAACTGTAGCAAGACATCCTTGTTCCTGTACTCGAACCCTCTTGCTACGAAGGCCAGCATACCATTTGCCTTCTTAACCGCCTGCTGCACCTGCATGCTTACCTTCAGCGACTGGTGCACAAGAACACCCAGGTCTCTTTGCACTTCCCCTTCTCCCAATCTATTGCCATTTAAATAATAATCTGCCTTCCTGTTTTTGCCACCAAAGTGGATAACCTCACATTTATCCACATTATAGTGCATTTGCCATGTTTCTGCCCAATCACCCAACCTGTCCAAATCGTACTGGAGTTTCACGACATCCTCCTCGCAGCTTACCCTCCCACCCAGCTTTGTGTCGTCTGCAAATTTGGAGATATTACATTCAATTACCTCGTCCAGATCATTAATATATATTGTGAACAGCTGGGGTCCTAGGACCGATCCTTGTGGTACCCCACTAGTCACTGCCTGCCACTCGGAAAACGACCCGTTTATTCCAACTCTTTGCTTTATGTCCGCCAACCAGTTCTCTATCCAAGTCAATACCTTGCCCCCAATCCCATGTGCCTTAATTTTGCACACTAATCTCTTATGTGGGACCTTATCGAAAGCCTTCTGAAAGTCCAAATACACCACATCCACTGGTTCTCCCTTATCTATTTTACCAGTTACATCCTCAAAAAATTCCAGCAGATTAGTCAAGCATGATTTACCTTTTGTAAATCCATGTTGACTTTGTCCGATCCTGTCACTGCTTTCCAAGTGCTCTGCTATTACATCTTTTATAATAGACTCCAGCATTTTCCCCACTACCAATGTCAGGCTTACCGGTCTATAATTCCCCGCTTTTTCTCTACCACCTTTTTTGAATAGTGGGATAACATTAGCTATCCTCCAATCCATGGGTACCGTTCCAGAGTCTATCGAGTTCTGGAAGATGACCAGCAATGCATCTACTATCTCTGGGGCCACTTCCTTAAGTACCCTGGGATGTAGACCATCAGGCCCTGGGGATTTATCAGCCTTCAGTCCCATCAATTTTCCTAACACCATTTCCCTACAAATACTGATTTCTTTCAGTTCCTCCCTTTCATCAGACCCTATGTTCCCCGACATCTCTGGAAGGTTATTTGTGTCCTCCTTTGTGAAGACAGAACCAAAGTATGTATTTAGTTGGTCTGCCATTTCCTTGTTTCCCATTATAAATTCCCCTGATTCTGACTGTAAGGGACCTACGCTTGACTTCACCAATCTTTTTCTCTTCACATATCTATAAAAGCTTTTACAGTCAGTTTTTATGTTCCCTGCAAGCTTACTCTCATATTCTATTTTCCCTTTCTTAATTAATCCCTTTGTCCTCCTTTGTTGACTCCTAAACTGCTCCCAATCCTCAGGATTATTGCTTTTTCCAGCCAATTTATATGCCCTCTCCTTGGATCTTATGCTATCCCTAATTTCCCTTGTTAGCCACGGTTGAGTCACCTTTTTTGTTTTATTTTTATGCCAAACTGGGATGAACAAATTCTGTAGCTCATCCATTCGGTCTTTGAATGTTTGCCATTGCCTATCCACCGTCAACCCTTTGAGTGCCATTCCCCAATCAATCCTACCCAACTCGCTCCTCAGACCATCGTAGTTTCCTTTATTTAAATTGAGGACCCTTGTCTCTGAGTCAACTACTTCATTCTCCATCTTAATGCAGAATTCGATCATATTAAGATCGCTCCGACCCAAGGGGCCTCGTACAACAAGATTGCTAATTAATTCTTTCTCGTTATCTAATACCCAGTCTAAGATGGCCTGATCTCTGGTTGGTTCCTCGACATATTGGTCCAGGAAACCATCCCGTAAACACTCCAGGAATTCCTCCTCCACAGTATTGTTACTAATTTGGTTGGCCCAATCTATATGTAGATTAAAGTCACCCATGATGACTGCTGTGCCCTTATTGCACGCTTCTTTAATTTCCCTTTTAATGCCATCCCCAACCTCCGCCTTACTGTTTGGAGGTCTATATACCACTCCCACTAATGTTTTTTTCCCCTTAGTATTTCACAATTCTACCCATACAGATTCCACGTCATCAGAGCAAATATCCTTCATTACAATTGTATTAATCCCTTCTTTAACCAGTAATGCTACCCCACCTCCCTTTCCTTTTTGCCTATCTTTCCTGAATATTGAATACCCCTGGATATTGAGTTCCCAGTCTTGGCCATCCTTGAGCCATGTTTCCGTAATCCCAACCAAATCATATCTGTTTACTTCTATTTGCGCAGCCAATTCATCCACCTTATTACAAATGCTCCTCGCATTAAGACACAAAGCCTTCAGGCTTGTTTTTTTAATGCTCTTAGACCTATTAGAATTATTATTTACTGTGGCCACGTTTGATTTAAACCGTTGATTTCGCTGACTGCCACTTTTGTTTTTCTCCTTCCTATCTTTTGCTTTTATCCCTGTTTTCCTTTCCTCTGTCTCCATGCTCAGGTTCCCAACCCCCTGCCATTTTAGTTTAAACCCCCCCGAACAGCACTAGCAAACACTCCCCCTAGGACATCGGTCCCGGTCCTGCCCAGGTGCAAACCGTCCCGTTTGTACTGGTCCCACCTCTCCCAGAACCGGTTCCAATGTCCAAGGAATTTGAATCCCTCCTCCTTGCACCATTCCTCTAGCCACGTATTCATTTGAAATATCCTCCTATTTCTACTCTGACTAGCACGTGGCACTGGTAGCAATCCTGAGATTACTACCTTTGAGGTCCTATTTTTTAATTTACCTCCTAACTCCCTATATTCTGCTTTTAGGACCTCATCCCGTTTTTTACCGATATCATTGGTGCCTATGTGCACCACGACAACTGGCTGTTCACCCTCCCCCTCCAAAATGTTCTGCAGCCGCTCCGAGACGTCCTTGACCCTTGCACCAGGGAGGCAACACACCATCCTGGAGTCTCGATTGCGGCCGCAAAAACGCCTATCCCCCTTACAATTGAGTCCCCTATCACTATAGCTCTTCCACTCTTTTTCCTCCCAGCCTGTGCAGCAGAGCCACCCATGGTGCCAGGAAGTTGGCTGCTGCTGCCTTCCCCTGATGAGTCATCCCCCCAACAGTATTCAAAATGGTATATCTGTTGGAGAGGGGGATGGCCGCAGGGGATTCCTGCACTACCTGCCTGCGCCTCTTACTCTGCCTGCTGGTCACCCATTCCCTTCCTGCCTGTACACCCTTTACCTGCGGTGTGACCAACTCGCTATATGTGATATTCACGACGTCCTCAGCATCGCAAATGCTCCAAAATGAATCCATCCGCAGCTCCAGTGCCGCAATGCGGTCTGTCAGTAGCTGCAGCTGGACACACTTCCTGCACACATGGTCGTCAGGGATGCAGGAAGCGTCCCTGATTTCCCACATAGAGCAGGAGGAGCACACTATGGGGCTGGGCTGTCCTGCCATGACTTACCCTTTAACTAATTAATTAAAATTAAATGAATCCCACCAATTTCACTACAGTTAAATGATATATTTAAGGGCCCTGGTTTACAAACTGTCCCCGCTACACCACAGCAACCTTAAAAACTATAAACCACAGACTTAAAGTTTTAAAACGAGAGAAATACTCCAACCAATCACCTACCTGTTTTGTGGTGACGTCACACCTCGAATACTTTTTACCTCTCTCCTTGCCTGAGATTGGAGATTGGTACGCCTACCTGAGCCTCTGGGGCCTTTTGTAGTCGCTCTGCCGCTCTGCTCCACCTCCACCCGCTGCCGATGCCGCACTGAGGCCTACCTGAGCCTCTGGGGCCTTTTGTAGTCGCTCTGCCGCTCTGCTCCACCTCCACCCGCTGCCGATGCCGCACTGAGGCCTACCTGAGCCTCTGGGGCCTTTTGTAGTCGCTCTGCCGCTCTGCTCCGCCTCCACCCGCTGCCGATGCCGCACTGAGGACTACCTGAGCCTCTGGGGCCTTTTGTAGTCGCTCTGCCGCTCTGCTCCGCCTCCACCCGCTGCCGATGCCGCACTGAGGCCTACCTGAGCCTCTGGGGCCTTTTGTAGTCGCTCTGCCGCTCTGCTCCGCCTCCACCTGCTGCCGATGCCCCTCCCCTATCATGGACTCTACCCACTCATTTAATCTCCTCACACAGCCCATGTACACTCTACCCTATCATGGACTCTACCCACACATTTAATCTCCTCCCACAGTCCATGTACACTCTCCCCTATCACGGACTCTACCCACACATTTAATCTCCTCCCACAGCCCACACTCTCCCCTATCACGGACTCTACCCACCCATTTAATCTCCTCCCACAGTCCATGTACACTCTTCCCCTATCATGGACTCCATCCACCCATTTAATCTCCTCCCACAGCCCATGTATACTCTCCCCTATCATGGACTCTACCCACCCATTGAATCTCCTCCCACAGCCCATGTACACTCTCCCCTATCATGGACCCTACACACTCATTTAATCTCCTCCCACAGCCCATGTACACTCTCCCCTATCATGGACTCTACCCACCCATTTAATCTCCTCCCACACCCCATGTACACTCTCCCCTATCACGGACTCTACCCACCCATTTAATCTCCCCCCACAGCCCATGTACACTCTCCCCTATCACAGACTCTACCTGTTAGATCCATGGTTCAGTGGATAAATAATTACACGGATGCTGTACATAAACAAATAACAGGTCTTTATTGGAGGAGGGTCATCTCTAGACTGGAGTACAGAGGCATGCGCACAGCTTATATACTGGTGTGGTTACTGCCGGTACTACAGTATACAGGAGCTGTAAAAAGTAGTTCTGACTTAAAGCACATACACTACAATTCCTCCCTTTTTAGATTAATAATACCCCCTTAATATTCAAATAACAATTACATTTTTACTTGTACATTCAATAACAAAAGTCCATTTATAGATTCAGTCTTTGGGGCGGCTTCCTGACCCTTTCGGGATAGCGCCTTTCCGGAGGTTCTTGTTCTTGGTGCAGAGGCGATTCTGACCCCCTTTCATCGGGTAGTTCATCGGGTTCCACTGCTACTGGGTCTGAAGTAAATACTACCGGTATGTCGGGTTCATCCCCAGGTACTCGAGACATGGGGTTGACGCATTCCTGTGGTGCTAAGATCTGATCGACGTGGCGTCTCACAATGTTCTCCCCGACATCCACTGTGTACATTAATGGCCCCTGCCTTGTACATATCGTTCCGGGTTGCCACTTCTCTGTTCGATAGTCCCGGGCCAAGACTGGTTGCCCTACATTGAAGCTCCTTGTCGGCTTCTCGTTGATGTGCTGGAATTGTTTGTCCTCAACATTTCTTCGCACATTTGGTCTGAGCAAGTTCAGATGAGATCTCAACCTTCGGTTAAAGAACATCATGGCCGGGGTCTGGTTGGTAACTGCATGTGTCGCGTTTCGGTAGGCTAATAAGAAATTGTCCATCTTATGCTGTAGTGGAATTTCCTCATCGCACATGGCCTTTATCGCCTTCTTAAAGGTTTGTACGAACCTCTCAGCCAATCCATTGGTGGCTGGATGATACGGGGCGGATGTGTAATGCCTTACCCCATTCCTTTTCATGAATTTTTGGAATTCATCGGACACAAACTGTGGTCCATTATCAGAGCAGATCTGCTCTGGCAAACCGTTTTTGGCAAATATGGTCCGTAGGACTGCAATCGTTTTCTCTGTAGTGGTTGAAGACATCTTTATCACCTCAGGCCACTTTGAATGAGCATCCACTGCTATTAAGAACATTGAGTCCATAAATGGACCAGCGAAATCAATGTGCACCCGTTGCCATGGAGAGGAGGGCCACTCCCATGGGTGTAGAGGGGCATGTGGTGGTGCATTTTGGACCTTCTGGCATCCTAAGCAGCTTTTAGTTAGGTCTTCGATTTGTTGATCGATTCCCGGCCACCACACATAAGCCCTAGCTAGGCTTTTCATTTTCACTCCCCCCAGATGGCCTTCGTGAAGCTCATTGAGCACTCTCTCCCTTAACTTGGGTGGAATCACCACTCTGGATCCACACATCACTGTCCCCTGGCATACTGACAGCTGTTCTCTTCTGGATGAGAATGCTGGCAACAGTGAGTCGCCATGTGCTGGCCATCCCCTCACCGTCAATTCATATACCCGTGACAGCGTCGGATCATTGCGGGTCTCCTTCTCTATATCCGCGTTTGTTACTGGCAATCGTTCAATTATCGACGAATAAAATATCTCAATAGGGTCCACTGCTGGTGCTTCCTCCACCGTAGGCAGTGGCAGATAGCCCATCAGCGTTCCCATGCTGTTTCGTGCCTTTATATTCTATTTCATATTGATTCGCCCCTAGAAACAAGGACCATCTTTGTAACCGCTGTGCAGTCATTACTGGCACGCCCTTCTTAGGATTAAAGATGGAGACAAGTGGTTGGTGGTCAGTCAGCAAGGTGAACTTCTGTCCATGCAGATAGTGGTTGAATTTTTTTACTCCCCATACTAGGCTGAGGGCCTCCCTATCAATCTGGGCGTAGTTGCGCTCGGCTGAGGTTAGTGACCGAGACGCAAAGGCTACTGGCCTCTCCAAACCGTCCGGGAATTTGTGCGACAGCACTGCTCCAATGCCGTAGGGTGATGCATCACATGCCAAACGAATTGGTAGTGTTGGGTTGAAATGGGCCAACACCTCTTTTGATGTGATCAATTCTTTAGACTTCTGGAAAGCTGGTCTACGTTCGTCATCCCACTTCCATGGTACCCCTGTTTGCAGTAGGGTGTTCAGCGGGTGTAGTACCGTAGACAAATTTGGTAAGAACTTGTGGTAATAGTTTACCAGCCCGAGGAACGACCTCAGTTGTGACACATTTTCCGGTGCTGGAGCCTTGACTACTGCCTCAATCTTGTCAGGGGACTTATGTAACCCCTCTTCATCGATGACGTGGCCGCAAAACGAGATCTGTTTCTGGAAAAACTCGCACTTGTGGCGATTAGCTCGTAGCCCATATTCCTTTAATCTGGCGAGCACCTTCTCCAAGTTAGCGAGGTGATCACCGTTATTTTCGCCCGTGACCAAGATGTCGTCCAAATAACACTGGGTCCCTGAAATCCCTTGCAGGACCTGATCCATCACCCTTTGCCAGATAGCCGGAGCCGAGGCTACTCCAAACACCAGCCGGTTGTTTTGATAGAGACCTTTATGGGTGTTGATCGTAAGGTAATGTTTCGAAGCTTCTTCTACCTCCATTTGCAAGTATGCCTGGGCTAGATCAATTTTTGTGAAGCGTTTACCACCAGATAACGAGGTGAAAATATCCTCAATTCGTGGAAGCAGATATTGCACCGTGCGAAGGACTGGGTTCACTGTCACCTTAAAATCCCCACAGATGCGGAGCTTCTTTGGTTCCCCAGGCGTATTACTCAACGACCTCTTCATTACAGGAATGATGGGTGTAGCCCACTCGCTCCAGTCCACTTTGGACAGTACTCCTGAACATTCCAACCCTTCCAGCTCTGCTTCAACCGCTGGTCTGATCACATAAGGCACTGGTCTGGCCTTCAGAAACTTTGGGCTTGCATTATCCTCTATTTTAATTGTTGCTGTTATTCCTTTTAGTGTTCCTAGTCCCTCCTGGAACACTTCTTTTGCGTCAGTTAGCATTTTTGACAGTCGTCCAGGTGTGACGTCATCATCCTTTTTGGCCTCCACCTTCAGTGCCTGTATGGAATGCCAATCTAAATGTATCTTCCAGATCCATTCACGTCCTAGCAGTGGTGGTCCTCCATTTGGCAATACATATATATCCATTTTAGGTATTTCCTGACCTTTATATGTCACTTTCACCCTTATTTTTCCTTTGGGGTAGACTTTTTGCCCCGTATACGTCTTCAAGACATTCTCTGTAGCTTTCAAGGGTATGTGTGAAAATAGCCGCTTGTAGTCTCTTTGGTTTATGACTGTTAGAGCTGACCCTGTGTCCAATTCCATTTCCACTTGGACTCCGTCTATCTTGAGTGTAACCCAGATAGTCTGGTGATCCTCCATTTTGGTTACATTATGTAGTTTCAGACAACCCAGCTCCTTGCTTCCGGAGTCTGTGTCACTTTTCTGTTCGTCTGAACCACTGTCCATCACCTGGTGTACCTTTTTTGTACTTCTCCTGTGGAGATTTCTTACTGTTGGTTTTCTTCCCAGACCTGCAGACTCTTGCTATGTGTCCTGCTTTCCCACACTGTCTGCACACTTGGTCCTTGAACCAACAATCTTTCTGGTCATGTGTTGTTCTGCCGCAGCGATAGCAATTACCTGTTCCATAGGTCATTTCGTTGGTGCCATATTCTTGCAGTCTCCGTTGTATCTCTGCAGCGCCCCTTGCGGCTGCTTCATGTGATACTGCCATACTGAAAGCTTTGTCCAGCGTAAGGTCCTTTTCTGATAGAAGCCGTTTCTGGGTTCCTTCACTTTGTAGCCCACATACAAACTTGTCCCTTAATGTGTCTGCTCGTCCCGCTCCAAACTGGCAGTATTTTGATAGCTTGCGCAGTTCCGTTAGGAACTCAGCATTGCTTTCGTCTTTGTGTTGGTTCCTTTTATGGAACTTAAATCGTTCTGCTATCAGCAGCGGTGTGGGGATTAAGTGGTCCTGTAGGATTTCTACTATGCTTTCAAAATTCTTGTTTACCGGCTTCTCTGGGGTTATTAGATTTCGCAGTAACCCATAAGTTTTTGCACCCATGGAATTTAACAGAACCAGTGCTTTATTAGCATCTGGCACTTCATTCGCCCTGCAGTACACCTCAATACGTTCCACATATGTCGCCCAATCTTCGACTTCATTGTCGAACGTAGAGATACTGCCACTCTTCGGCATCCTTGGTTGTGCGTTAACTATCACCAATGGCGCCTCCCGCGCTCTTCCTTCTTCTCCGCAGCTCAATGGCGCCTCCCGTGCTCTCCCTGCTTCTCCGCGGCTCAATGGCGTCTCCCGCGCTCTCCCTGCTTCTCTGCGGCTCAATGGCGTCTCCCCTTGCTTCGCCCCACGGACACAGATCAGCCCGTGATCCCTGGCTGTGCTCTGCGTGTTCTTCTCTTGATATTTGTCGACGCCGCTCAGTCTAGAACCCGTCTGTTTGTTACCCTCTCTCTCTCCGGTTTTGCAGTATTTTTCTTTGACGCCGCTCGGTGATCAACCCCCAGCTGCGCCCTGCTCTCTTCACCCTTTTTCTTACCCCGTCGATGCTGCCCGGCTCTCTCTCTGCCGTCGGTCGGCTCCAGCCGCCGCTGCTCGGGAAGGGTCTGCTCTGGACCTGTCGTCGGTCTCTTACTGCTCGTTGTGGCTGGGGAACCAAGCCCGGCTCTCCACAGCCTCCCCAGTGAAGTTGGATCTCTGCCTGACTGCTGGGCGGTTGCTCGCGGTCGACGCCCGTGTTCCTGGACTCGACTATTTTTTTTTTTGTTTTGTTTTTTTTGTTTAATGTTGCAGGTAGATTCGCATCAACACTCGTCGCCACTGTTAGATCCGTGGTTCAGTGGATAAATAATTACACGGATGCTGTACATAAACAAATAACAGGTCTTTACTGGAGGAGGGTCATCTCTAGACTGGAGTACAGAGGCATGCGCACAGCTTACATACCGGTGTGGTTACTGCCGGTACTACAGTATACAGGAGCTGTAAAAAGTAGTTCTGACTTAAAGCACATACACTACACTACCCACCCATTTAATCTCCTCCCACAGCCCATGCACACTCTCCCCTATCACGGACTCTACCCACCCATTTAATCTCCTCCCACAGCCCATTTACACTCTCCCCTATCACGGACTCTACCCACCCATTTAATCTCCTCCCACAGCCCATGCACACTCTCCCCTATCACGGACTCTACCCACCCATTTAATCTCCTCCCACAGCCCATGTACACTCTCCCCTATCACAGACACTACCCACCCATTTAATCTCCTCCCACAGCCCATGTACACTCTCCTCTATCTTTGGCCGTGATTTTGCCAGTGGAGGTGGAGTCACGGTGGGAGTGCTGATTGGCGGGTTCCGGTCCCACTCCTGGCTGCATCTGTTCTGTAAAAAGGATTTTCCGTTAACAGAACTTGTTAAACCCGCCCTTGGGGGTTCCCGGCCAATTAAAAGGAAGCGTGTCTGATGATGTCATTTGATGACTCATCATCAGCCGGTTTCCTTAAAGGGGCCACGGCCACTTTGATTTTGACAGTTGTGCTGTCAGTGTTCTGCAGCATTCAGGTGCTGCAAACACTGACAATCACTGCACAGAGGTGCGCGGCTGCACCTAGGCTCTCTCACGACTCCCTCCATATGCTTATGGAGGGAGTCACAGCACGCAGGGAAGTTCTCTTCCCTCCCAATGGGCGGAAGAGACCGGCCCAGGAGACCAACGCAGCCTGGTTGCACATTGCATAGGAGTACACAAGCAGGGATGTGTCAGGAGGACAAGGCTGCAGTGGTGCAAACCTTTCAATGATCTCAGTAGATCACGATACGTTAGTACAAAGCCACACTCAACCTCACCCTGCTTTGCCACTCATCACATCCCCATCACTCTGCCCTCCCTACCCTACTCCTGCACATCCTTACTCACACCAACTTACCTTGTACCTCCACCCATGCCTCTCTATCTACATTATCACATCCCCATCTCACTAGCCATCCCTCACACTCACCCTCATCCTAGTCCAATCATACCAACTAACAACACCGAAGGGTAGGCACTTGGGTGTTTTATGCAATGTTCATGTAAATTTTCGGTTAATGTGTTGCAAACATTGAAATCTTTATTTTCAACACTTTGCCTTATTGGACAGATCTGTGCTCACCTTTGGAAGTGTCTTAGTGAGTTGCAGTGAATGGTGAGACATAACGGTATCCCCCGCAATGGTGATGAGTATGAAAGGAATGGCTTGGTCATTGTCGGAATGCTTTATGGTGATGGTGTGGGGTGGTGTTAATCTGGTGCATCATGTGGCAGCCAGGGTGTACAGCGTCAAGTGAAGTAAATCTGGCCATGGTAAGGCCATTGCTGGCCTCCCGGGCAGCAATGTGGTCGGGTGCTGTTGCCCTGTGTCCTGTGCAGCATCAGATGATTGCGGAGAAGGTTGGTATTGTTGTTGGTGATGTTGGTGTGCCTGGTGAAGTTGGTGTTGGGACTGATCGTGGAGGGATTCAGAGGACCAAGGTGAGATTTTTTCAAGGGCACCGATGTTGCTGGAATAGATGGCAGCTGAAGTTGAGATGACAGAAGTGATCTGTCAATGGTAAGAGAGCTTGCTCCAAGGAGGTGACAGTGGATAGAGAGTTTACTCCAAACACTTCCAAACTGCATACAGCTCAAAAGTGTCCTCCAAGCCCTGACGCCTCAAGCTTCTGACACTGGAAAGTGACCAGCTGTGAAATGGTAGCTTTCAGGCCACTTTTGCAGCCCTCACCTATTCACAGCAAAGGGGAGACACAGAGAACCCGACCTACTTACCTGACGTGATCTCCGAACGACGTGAACCCCGTAAAAAAATGTGGTTAAATAGAAATAGGCTGGCAAAATAGTAGTTAACAAGCACTTAACAAGCAGTTAAATATCTTAAATGCCTCCCCCGCCACTTGGTGTCTGGTCTGTTCTGAAATCACAGACCTGACACTTTGGAAACTTACATGGAGGCGGGTTCCCAACCCGCTGTCAATCATTTCGATTTTGACAGCAGACCCGCCTCCAAACACACCCTCTGAGCGCCGGCAAAACTCAGCCCATGGACTCGGCCCACCCGTTTAATCTCCTGAGGGGAAGAACTGCAATTCTCTCTGTCCAAAATGTTAATGAATCAAAGCTCTAGAATGTTCAATGCAACCTCACATCCTCCATTCTTAATGCTGACGTGAAAATTCCACAATCCCATCATATTCCACACAACATTTCATTATCCTTCACTTTGCCCCTTGTACTGGTGTCTCTGCCAGGTTTCCACTGCTCCATCTGGTTTGAAGAGTCCTGAGCTGACAGCACAGATAAATTACCTTGTGAGATAAACAAGACGGTGGGCACCTCTTAACATATTAAGGAGGCAAGAGAGGAAAGTTTGAATCATTTAGATTCAAAATATCCTTTCTTGATGGGATGACAAAAACAATACAGCTCAGCTTTCAAACTTCTGTCAGGAAGGATATTGCCAGTCTGCGCAGCTCAGTGCAAAGTTGTGTGTTATGACCATGCCAGGCCACAAGATGGTGATGTGGGATTTAATAATGAGCGAGGTTTTCAGTGTAATCAGCTGAGGAACAAAACAACACCCCTTCTTGGCAACCAAGCGGGTGATTAGGCAAAGCCATGTGACTTCAGGCCTTGCGCCATTTTTCTTATTGATTCATCGAGTTATGTGGAACTAGGTTTTCCACAGCAGGTGTCAGTATTGCCAACTCTCGCGAATCCATCGTGAGAGACGCGGTTTCGGAGTGAAACATAGAAGATAGGAGCAGGAGTAGGCCATTCGGCCCCTCGAGCCTGCTCCGCCATTCAATGCGATCATGGCTGATCATCCAAATTCAGTACCCGGTCCCTGCTTTCTCCCCATATCTCTTGATCCCTTTAGCCTTAAGAAATATATCCAACTCCTTCTTGAATATATTTAATGAATTGGCCTCCACTGCCTTCTGTGGTAGAGAATTCCACAGGTTCACCACTCTCTGGGTGAAGAAATTCCTCCTCATTTCTGTCGTAAATGGCTTACCCCTTATCCTTAGACTGTGACCCCTGGTTCTGGACTCCCCCTGCTGGCGAGGTGACAGCGTGGCCACCGATCCACCTGCTCCTGCTCCTATTTCTTATGTTCTTGTGTCAGAAAGAAAGCATCACTCGCGATGGAACGCCTAAATCTCGGCACACGCGCTTTGCGCATGCGCGAAGAAGAAATACGCCGATTGATGCTATTAGTGAAATCACAAACAAGTTCTTTTGCATTTGAAACTTTGCTGAAATGCCCGCCAGAGGAAATCTTTATCACGGCATTTACAACGTCATTGCACATCGCGACCAGAGCAATACACCTTCTGTTGGCTACCATATATGCCTTTAATCTCTGATTCCAACCTACTGACCTATCAGTGGTCATTAACAGCAGTCTTCTAGAAGCCCTTTCAAAGCTGACAAATTTCTGCCTTCTAGTAAACCAGAGACGATTATCAAATAAAATTTGACAGCAAGCCACATAAGTAGATATTAGGGCAGGTGACCAAAAGCTTGGTCAAAGAGGTCAGTTTTAAGGCGCGTCTTAAAGGAGGAGAGGTTTAGGGAGGGAATTCCAGAGCTTAGGGCCCGGGCAGCTGAAGACACGGCCGCCAATGGTGGAGCGATTAAAATGGGGAATGCGCAAGTGGCCAGAATTGGAGGAGCGCAGAGATCTCGGAGGGTTTTAGGGCCGGAGGAGGTTGTGTTCTGGAATGAGTGACGGTCTGGCCTTGCATTGTGTCATCAAAAACTACGAACAGGCTCAGCAATTTGAACAAGGCAGGTTGGTAAATGCCTTCAGAAAAAGTGATCGGTAGCAAACTGATTTAAATAACTTGGTGAAATACACAAAGAGCTGTCAATTTTTTTTATTTGTTCCCGGGATGTGGGCGTCGCTGGCAAGGCCGGCATTTGTTGCCCATCCCTAGTTGCCCTTGAGAAGGTGGTGGTGAGCCGCCTTCTTGAACCGCTGCAGTCCGTGTGGTGAAGGTGCTCCCACAGTGCTGTTAGGGAGGGAGTTCCAGGATTTGGACCCAGCGATGATGAAGGAACAGCCAATATACTTCCAAGTCAGGATGTTGTGTGACTTGGAGGGGAACTTGTTCCCATGCACCTGCTGCCCTTGTCCTTCTAGGTGGTAGAGGTCACGGGTTTGGGAGGTGCTGCCGAAGAAGTTCAGGCGAGTTGCTGCAGTGCATCTTGTAGATGGTACACACTGCAGCCACGGTGCGCCGGTGGTGGAGGGAGTGAATGTTTAAGGTGGTGGATGGGGTGCCAATCAAGCGGGCTGCTTTGTCCTGGATGGTGTCGAGCTTCTTGAGTGTTGCTGGGGCTGCACTCATCCAGGCAAGTAGAGAGTATTCCATCACACTCCTGACTTGTGCCTTGTAGATGGTGGAAAGGCTTTGGGGAGTCAGGAGGTGAGACACTCACCGCAGAATACCCAGCCTCTGACCTTTGCTGGTTGCCACTTTATTTATGAGGCTGGTCCAAGTAAGTTCCAGTTAAATTAAACACATTTGAACAAATCCCAAAAGATGTCTGCATTTGAATTCAAAATGTTTGGTCATTCAGAGTAAGGTCCCTCTGCAATGTTCCATTAAATACTCACAGTTCACACAGCATAATCAGCTGACACCTGTAACAGTGGTATCAGCTAGGGCCTGATTTTTGAGAGTGAAGCTGGTTTTAAACCTCTTATGTACTGGACAGAATTAAAGAAGTCTATACTAAAAACGCTTCATTTTTTTCATCATAACCTCGATACCATCTCAACCATTTCCCCAGGAATCAAGGATCCAAGGCCTATACAGTATTATTCCACTGCTTTAAGTTAAGTGTCAGCCATGGCTCAGTGGGCAGCATTCTCGCCTCTGAGCCAGAAGGTTGTGGGTTCTAAATCCCACTCTAGAAACTTGAGCACAACAATCTAAGCTGACACTCCAGTGCAGTGCTGAGGGAGCGCTGCACTGTCGGAGGTGCTGTTTTTCGGCTGAGACATTAAAACAAGGCTCCATCTGACCCCTCAGGTGGATGTAAAAGATCCCCATGGCACTGCTTGAAGAAGAGCAGGGGAGTTTTCCCCAGTGTCCTGGCCAATATTTATCTCTCAGCCTACAGCACTGGCCATTTATCTCATTGCTGTCTCTGGAATCTTGCTGTGCACAGGTTGGCTGCCACGAATTCCCGACATTACAACATTGACCACACTTCAAATTGTACTTTATTGGCTGTAAATCGCTTGGGACGTTCTGAGGTGCTATATAAATGTGTGTTCTATCTTTCCGCTTTACTTATTCCCCTATAATGGGAAATGACTACCTCTGTCCGCTGTTGACAGTGAAATGGAGAATAGCTTTAAGAAGAATGTGTCTATGATTTTACTATCAATCTATGGCCAATTTTCCTTCACAATGCCTGTTTAATGATTCAGCAACAACAACGTGTATTTATATAGTGCCTTTAACGTAGTAAAACGCCCCAAGGCACTGCACAGGAGTATTATAAGACAAAAAATTTGACACCGAGCCACATAAGGAGAAATTAGGGCAGGTGACCAAAAGCTTGGTCAAAGAGGTCGGTTTTAAGGAGCGTCTTAAAGGAGGAAAGAGAGGTAGAGAGGCAGAGAGGTTTAGGCAGGGAATTCCAGAGCTTAGGGCCTAGGCAACCATCTACAAAGTAGTTAACAACCCGTCTGAAAAAGAAACATTCATCAAAACTGCTGCAGGCAAAGAGAGGGCAAATGGGGATAGAAATTACTTCGCTGGATCCAAAGTGGGCGCCACAAAGTTGAATTCTGCAGCTCGACGTTCCTTGCTGGAAGCGCGCCTGACATCATATTGGTTTGGGTGCTCAAAAGGTATCCTTGGTGGTCACCAGCAACAAACACAGGCATCAGTTACCTGTTCTAGTGCTACTAGAGGTGGCTCCCCAGTGGCTACAGCTTGGGAGGTGGAAGGTTGCTGAATCTCCAGTGAGAGTCCTTGAGATGGCCATAGTGGACCACCTCAAGGAGCTGTGACCGGTGGTGACTGCTGGGACTCGGCTTCAGCTGTCCCAGGTGGCTGTCTGGCACCAACAAGGGCACCGGTTGAAAGGCTTGTGGGGAGCAGGCGTGTTGTCCTCCTGAGAGAGGACAGCAGGTGCCTCTCCCATGGAGCCAATGCTATTCGTAAGCTGTTGAGCCTCAGCACTATCACTGCTCTGCGCAAGAAGAGAGTGCAGGTGTGCTGGGAGGCTCTTGAAGCATCTATCCATGCTCTCCTTCAGGTTTTGCTTTGAGGACATGAATGTCAGGGTAGAATAGAGTGTGAAAGGTGGCAGAGGTGTGAGCAGGTGAAGGAAGTAAGAGTGAGGAGAGTAGCAGATGTAGAGTGTTGCAGTTGGAGCAGAAGGAAGTGGCGTAAAGTGTGCTGCAGTGATTGGAGGAGAATGGTAATTGTCCCTAACCCGCGGCTTCTACCACCTAGAAGGACAAGGGCAGAAGGTGCATGGGAACACCATTACCTCCAAGTTCCCCTCCAGGTCACACACCATCCTGTCTTAGAAATACATCGTCCGTTCCTTCACCGTCGCTGGGTCAAAATCCTGGAACTTCCTCCCTAACGGCACTGTGGGAGCACCTTCACCTCAGATAAGGCGACCAAAGCTGCACACAATACTCAAGGTGTGGTCTCACCAAGGCCCTGTACACCTGCAGCATAGTTTGTCTATTATGTCGGATTCAGCAACCGCAAGACAGGTGGCTGTCATGAGTTCCCTAATATATACTAGAGTATATTTGTTTGTTTTTTGGTGAGTTAACATTAACTAATAATCATTAAATCTTTATGTACCTGGTCCATTGCGGGTGAATATCGTGAGCGATGACTTTGCTTTAAACTGGGCTGTGCTGTACGTGAGGGCTCACCACGCAGACCAGATGAGGGGATTTGGATGAGGGAAAGTTCCTGAAACGGGATTTTGAAAGAGTGATTCTCTTTCACTGGGGGTTACAAGATCACAAGATAGTTATGGATGAGTTATGGATCCATGCAGAAACTTTAATGTCCCCCGCTCACAGCATTCCATTGTCATTTAAATAATTTCACCGATTTTGCCTCCACTACCCGATCTGGGTCTTCATCCCATGTGTTGTTCACTCTTATGTGAAGATCTTCGTACTACCAGTCCTAAGTTTCCCAATTACTAGTGTACTCTTGTCTTAATCTCACAATTTCAAGAGTGAAGTTAGGAAACACTTCTACACACAAACGGTGGTAAAAGTTTGGAACTCTCTTCCGCAAACGGCAATTGATGCTAGATCAATTGTTAATTTTAAATCGGAGATTATCTTTCTGTTAACCAAAGGTATAAAGGGATATGGGGCAAAGTGGGTAGATGGTGTTAGGTCGCAGATCAGCCATGATCTCAGTGAATGGCGGAGCAGGCTCGAGGAGCTGAATGAAACATGGAAACATAGAAGATAGGAGCAGGAGTAGGCCATTCGGCCCCTCGAGCCTGCTCCACCATTCAATGAGATCATGGCTGATCATCCAAACTCAGTACCCTGTCCCTGCTTTCTCCCCATATCCCTTGATCCCTTTAGCCTTAAGAAATCTATCTAACTCCTTGAATATATTTAATGAATTGGCCTCAACTGCCTTCTGTGGCAGAGAATTCCACAGGTTCACCACTCTCTGGGTGAAGAAATTCCTCCTCATCTCTGTCCTAAATGGCTTACCCCTTATCCTTAGACTGTGACCCCTGGTTCTAGACTCCCCTGCCATCGGGAACATCCTTCCTGCATCTAGTCTGTCTAGTCCTGTTAGAATTTTATAAGTTTCAATGAGATCCCCTCTCATTCTTCTAAACTCCAGCGAGTATAAGCCCAATCAACCCAATCTCTCCTCATACGTCATTCCTGCCATCCCAGGTATCAGTGGTGAATCTTCACTGCACTCCCTCCATGGCAAGAACATCCTTCCTCAGACAAGGCGACCAAAACTGCACACAATACTCAAGGTGTGGTCTCACCAAGGCCCTGTACAACTGCAGCAAGACATCCTTGTTCCTGTACTCGAACCCTCTCGCATACCATTTGCCTTCTTAACCGCCTGCTACACCTGTATGCATATCTTCAGCGACTGGTGCACAAGGACACCCAGGTCTCGTTGCACTTCCCCTTCTCCCAATCTATTGCCGTTCAGATAATAATCTGCCTTCCTGTTTTTGCCACCAATGTGGATAACCTCGCATTTATCCACATTATACTGCATCTGCCATGCTTCTGCCCAATCACCCAACCTGTCCAAATCATCCTGTAGTTTCTCGGCATCCTCCTCACAGTACACACGCCCACCCAGCTTTGTCTGCAAACTTGGAGATATTATATCTAGTTCCCTCGTCTAGATCATTACTATATATTGTGAATAGCTGGGGTCCTAGGACCGATCCCTGCGGTACCCCACTAGTCACTGCCTGCCACTCAGAAAAAGACCCGTTTATTCCAACTCTTTGCTTCCTGTATGCCAACCAGTTCTCTATCGAAGTCAGTACCTTGCCCCCAATCCCATGTGCCTTAACTTTACACGATTCTTTTTCCGAGTGGCAGGCAGTGACTAGTGGGGTACCGCAGGGATCGGCCCTAGGACCCCAGCTATTCACAATATATATTAATGATCTGGACAAGGGAACTAGATGTAATATCTACAAGTTTGCAGATGACACAAAGCTGGGTGGGCGTGTGTGCTGTGAGGAGGATGCCAAGAAACTCCAGGATGATTTGGACAGGTTGGGTGATTGGGCAGAAGCATGGCAGATGCAATATAACATGGATAAATGCGAGGTTATCCACTTTGGTGTCAAAAACAGGAAGGCAGATTATTATCTGAATGGCAATAGATTGGGAGAAGGGGAAGTGCAACGAGACCTGGGTGTCCTTGTGCACCAGTCGCTGAAGGTAAGCATGCAGGTGCAGCAGGCGGTTAAGAAGGCAAATGGTATGTTGGCATTCGTAGCGAGAGGGTTTGAGTACAGGAACAAGGATGTCTTGCTGCAGTTGTACAGGGCCTTGGTGAGACCACACCTTGAGTATTGTGTGCAGTTTTGGTCGCCTTATCTGAGGAAGGATGTTCTTGCCATGGAAGGAATTCAGCGAAGATTCACCAGGCTGATACCTGGGATGGCAGGAATGATGTATGAGGAGAGATTGGGTCGATTGGGCTTATACTCGCTGGAGTTTAGAAGAATGAGAGGGGATCTCATTGAAACTTATAAAATTCTGACAGGACTGGACAGACTAGATGCAGGAAGGATGTTCCCGATGGTCGGGGAGTCCAGAACCAGGGGTCACAGTCTAAGGATAAGGGGTAAGCCATTTAGGACAGAAATGAGGAGGAATTTCTTCACCCAGAGAGTGGTGAACCTGTGGAATTCTCTACCACAGATGGCAGTAGAGGTCAATTCATTAAATATATTCAAGAAGGAGTTGGATATATTTCTTAAGGCTAAAGGGATCAAGGGATACGGGGAGAAGGCAGGGACAGGGTACTGAATTTGGATGATCTGCCATGATTTCATTGAATGGCGGAGCAGGCTCGAGGGGCCGAATGGCCTACTTCTGCTCCTATCTTCTATGTTTCTATGTTTCTATGAAGGAGGGTGTGTCTTATGAAGAAAGGTTGAGCAGGTTGTACCTATACTCATTGGAGTTTAGAAGAATGAGACGGAATCTTATTGAAACATATAAGATTCTGAGGGGGCTTGACAGGGTAGATGCAGAGCGGATGTTTCCCCTCATGGAGGAATCTAGAACTAGGGGGCATAATTTCAGAATAAGGGGGCACCCTTTTGTGGTAAACCACTTTTATCGTTCACTATCGTTACACTATGGTTATCACTGTTTATATTGTTACACTATGGTTATCACTGTTTACACTGTTGTATCACTACACAAGGTCACCTCTTGCCATGCTGTTATACCTGGGCTGACCACAGCTGACTCCGCCCATGGCTCCGCCTGCTTGCCCAGGTATAAAGGTGGTCGACTGGCTGGTATTCCTCCTTGTTGGATCCGATCACCCACGAGGGTGGGCTCTGTTATTTAGCCAATAAAAACCTATAGTTACTAACTTAACTCGTCGCTTTTCATGAACTGAATTGATAGGTCTATCAATTTTATTGGCTAAATTTTGAAATGTCTACAACGGAGCAGCCAAACGACCAGTCAGACGTACAGCCTCAGCCAAACGGCCATCTACAACAGCCCCAGCAGCCCGCCTGGCTACGAGCCCTCCGGCCGCCGTACCTGGATCTAAACCCACAGGCTGCGAATTCAGCCCTCGACTTCGAACACTGGCTGAGCTGCTTCGAAGCCTACCTGGGAGAATCCGGCGTGCCTCCGGCATCCAAACTAAGAGTTCTGACCGCTCAGGTGAGCCCTAAAGTATTTGCACTCATCCGGGACATTGCCACATACGAGGACGCCCTCAACCTGCTAAAAGAACAGTATCGGAGCCCTGTAAACTCAATGTACGCCAGGCATCTCCTAAGATCCCGCTCGCAACAGCCAGGAGAGTCGGTTGATGATTGCTTACGGGCGCTGCAAATACTCGGCAGGGACTGTGACTTTAAAGCCGTAACAGCTGCAGAACATACAGATGGAAACATCCGAGATGCCTTCGTGAAAGGCCTTCGGTCAGACTACTCACGGCAAAGACTGCTGGAATCAAAGGACCTCGACCTGAAAACAGCTGCTATCCTCGCTCGCTCCTTGGAAGTGGCCCATCGGGACCTCGAGGCGTACTCCAGGTACTGTGCTGCGCGACCCTGGGACTCGGGCCCGACCCCGGCCGCAATACCCCTCGCACCGCCGCCTCTGGGACCTACCACAGCATCGGTGTCCCGGAACCGATCGGGACCGCCACCCCCGGTACCGGCTGCGACATCGGAGCCCCGCGATCAGGCCGCTGGCTGCTTCTTCTGTGGCCAGGTGAAACACCCGAGGGCGCGCTGCCCTGCAAGAAACGCGACCTGCTCCAACTGCCACAAGAAAGGCCATTTCGTGAAGGCCTGCAGGGGGAAAGCCACAGACGCCAGCAGTGCCTCATGCGAGTTGTGGGGGCGGCCATCTTTCATCAAGGCCACAGATGCCAGTATCCCCTCGTGTGAGTCGTGGGGGTGGCCATCTTTGATCAAGGCCACCGACGCTGGCAGTGCCTCATGTGAGTTGTGGGGGCGGCCATCTTCTCCGCCATTTTATTCAACGTCGTGGGCGCCGCCATTTTGTTCACCACACTCGACCACCACCTTGTCTCCAGACCTGACCACCGCCTCACCCGCAGACTACAGCAGCTCGCTCAGCCATACACTAGCCTCCGTCACACTTGACCAAGCTCGCCCGCATCACCTGTCCAAGTCCACGATGGACATCAAAGTAAACGGCCACGCCACGACCTGCCTGTTCGACAGCGGAAGCACGGAGAGCTTCATCCATCCAGACACGGTGAGCCACTACTCCCTCACTGTCCGGCCAACGCGCAACCGGATCTCGATGGCGTCGAGGTCCCATTCTACAGACATCAGCGGCTACTGTGTTGTGACCCTGTCGGTTAGGGGCACGGAGTATAAAAATTTTAAACTTCTCGTCCTGCCCCAGCTCTGCGCTGCCGTCCTACTAGGGCTGGATTTCCAATCCCACCTTCAAAGTGTCACTTTGGCATACGGTGGACCCCTCCCCCCACTCACAGTCTACAACCAGCAGCTTTTAAACCGCCCACCGCGTACCACCTGCGGCCTATCCACCCTCAAGGTCCCGCCCCCCTCCCTGTTCGCTAACCTCACCCGCGACTGTAAACCCGTCGCTACCAAGAGCAGGCGGTACAGCGCCGGGGACAGAGCTTTTATTAGCTCCGAGGTGCAGCGACTCCTGAAGGAGGGCATCATCGAGAGAAGCAACAGCCCCTGGCGTGCCCAGGTCGTAGTCGTTAAGACCGGCGATAAACACCGCCTGGTCATCGACTACAGCCAAACCATAAACCGGTACACCCAGCTGGACGCATACCCCCTTCCCCGCATATCTGATATGGTCAATCAGATTGCACAGTACCGGGTATTCTCTACCATCGACCTTAAGTCGGCCTATCACCAACTCCCTATCCGCCCTGAGGACCGCCAGTATACCGCCTTCGAGGCGAATGGCCGCCTCTACCACTTCCTTAGGGTTCCCTTCGGCGTCACCAACGGGGTTTCGGTCTTCCAAAGGGAGATGGACCGGATGGTTGACCAGAACGGGCTGCATGCCACGTTCCCTTATCTAGATAACGTCACCATCTGCGGCCGCGACCGGCAGGACCATGATGTTAATCTGGAGAGATTCCTCCGTACGGCCCAACTGCTGAACCTCACCTACAATAAGGAGAAATGTGTGTTTAACACCTCGTGCCTTGCCATCCTCGGCTGCGTAGTAGAGAATGGAGTCATCGGCCCCGACCCCGAAAGAATGCGCCCCCTCATGGAGCTTCCCCTCCCCCACTGTCCAAAGGCGCTGAAGAGAACCCTGGGGCTCTTCGCCTACTATGCCCAATGGGTGCCCAATTATGCAGACAAAGCCAGACCCCCCATGAAGTCCACCTCCTTCCCCCTGACGGCAGAAGCATGCGCAGCCTTCTCCCTCATAAAGGGAGACATTGCTAAGGCCACAATGCACGCGGTGGATGAGTCTATCCCTTTCCAAGTGGAGAGCGATGCATCCGACTTCGCCCTAGCTGCAACCCTTAACCAGGCGGGGAGACCTGTGGCCTTCTTCTCAAGGACCCTCCAGGGCCCTGAGATCCGACACTCTTCGGTCGAGAAGGAGGCCCAGGCGATCGTGGAGGCAGTATGACGCTGGAGGCATTACCTGGCAGGCAAACGATTTACCCTCCTCACCGACCAGCGCTCGGTCGCTTTTATGTTTAATAACAAGCTGAGGGGCAAAATCAAGAACGACAAGATCTTGAGGTGGAGAATCGAGCTCTCCACCTACGATTATGATATCTTGTACCGGCCTGGTAAACTGAACGAACCCCCAGATGCTCTATCACGAAGTACATGCGCCTACGTGCAAATTGATAGACTGCAGACCCTCCACAACGACCTCTGCCACCCCGGGGTCACCAGACTTTACCACTTCATTAAGGCCCGCAACCTGCCCTACTCCATCGAGGAGGTCAGGATCATGACCAGGAACTGCCAAACCTGTGCCGAATGCAAACCGCATTTCTTTAGGCCGGACAGAGCAAGCCTGATCAAGGCCACCCGCCCCTTCGAGCGCTTGAGCATCGATTTTAAGGGGCCCCTCCCGTCCTCTGACCGTAATGTGTACTTCCTCAACATTATTGATGAGTACTCCCGTTTCCCCTTTGCCTTCCCCTGCCCAGACATGACCAGTACCACGGTCATCAAATGCCTGAACGACCTCTTCGCCTTGTTCGGGTTCCCGAACTATATACATAGCGACCGGGGCTCATCCTTCATGAGCGAGGAACTTCGCCAGTTCCTACTAGCGAGAGGTATTGCTGCAAGCAGGACCACCAGCTACAACCCCCGAGGGAACAGCCAGGTGGAAAGAGAGAACGCGACTGTCTGGAAGGCCGTTCTCTTAGACTTAAAGTCTAAGGGCCTCCCAACCTCTCGCTGGCAGGAAGTCCTCCCGGCAGCGCTGCATTCCATCCGGTCACTGCTTTGCACTGCCATTAACGCCACCCCCCATGAACGAATGTTTGTTTTCCCCAGGAAGTCGACTACGGGAACCTCGCTACCAACATGGCTGACTTCTCCGGGGCCCGTCTTGCTGCGAAAGCACGTGAGGGCCCATAAAACGGACCCCCTGGTCGAGAGGGTGGACCTCCTGCATGCCAACCCCCAGTACGCCCATAGAGTCATAGAGTTTTACAGCACAGAAAGAGGCCCTTCGGCCCATCGTGTCTGCGCCACCCATCCATCCCTGTCCAGTCTAATCCCATTTTCCAGCATTTGGTCCATAGCCTTGTATGCAATGGCATTTCAAGTGCTCATCCAAATGCTTCTTGAATGTTGTGAGGGTTCCTGCCTCCACCACCCTTTCAGGCATTGAGTTCCACATTCCAACCACCTTCTGGGTGAAAAAGTTCCTCCTCAAATCCCCTCTAAATCTCCTGCCCCTTACCCTGAATCTATGCCCCCTTGTTATTGACCCCCCCACTAAGGGGAAAAGTTCCTCTTTATCTACCCTATCTATGCCCCTCATTATTTTGTACACCTCAATCAGGTCCCCCCTCAGCCTTCTCTGCTCCAAGGAAAACAACTCCAGCCTGTCCAGCCTCTCTTCATAGCTGAGGCGCTCCATCCCAGGTAACATCCTGGTGAATCTTCTCTGCACCCTCTCCAAAGCAATCACATCCTTCCTATAGTGAGGCGACCAGAACTGCACACAGTACTCCAGCTGTGGCCTCACCAGCGTTTTGTACAGCTCCATCATAACCTCCCTGCTCTTATATTCTATGCCTCGGCTAATGAAGGCAAGTATCCCATATGCCTTTTTAACCACCTTATCTACCTGCTCCGCTGCCTTCAGGGATCTATGTACATGTACACCAAGGTCCCTCTGACCCTCTGTACTTCCTAGGGTCCTACCACTCATTGTGTATTCCCTTGCCTTATTTGTCCGTCCAAAATGCATCACCTCGCACTTTTCAGGGTTAAATTCCATTTGCCACTTTTCCGCCCATCTGACCAACCCGTTTATATCGTCCTGTAGCCGGAGGCTTTCCTCCTCGCAATTTACCACCCCACCAATTTTCGTGTCATCTGCGAACTTACTGATCATACCTTTTACATTCTCATCCAAATCATTTATGTAGATCACAAACAATAAGGGACCCAGCACCGATCCCTGAGGTACCCCACTGGACACAGGCTTCCAGTCACAAAAGCAACCTTCGACCATCACCCTCTGCCTCCTGCCACTCAGCCAGTTTAGGATCCAACGCGCCAAGGCACCCTGGATCCCATGGGCTCTTACCTTCTTGACCAGTCTCCTATGCGGGACTTTGTCAAAAGCTTTACTGAAGTCCATGTAAACCACATCCACAGCATTTCCCTCATCCACCCCACTAGTCACCCCCTCGAAAAATTCGATCAGATTTGTTAGACATGATTTACCCTTGACAAAGCCATGCTGACTATCCCCGATTAATCCTTGCCTCTCCAAGTGGAGATTAATTTTGTCCCTCAGAATTTTTTCCAATAATTTCCCCACCACAGATGTTAGACTCACTGGCCTGTAATTCCCTGGTTTATCCCTGCTACCCTTCTTGAATAATGGTACTACGTTAGCTGTTCTCCAGTCCTCTGGTACATCCCCTGTGGCCAGAGTGGTTCTGAAAATTAGTGTCAGAGCCCCTGCAATCTCCTCCCTTGCCTCCCACAGCAGCCTGGGATACATCTCGTCCGGGCCTGGGGATTTATCCACTTTTTGGCCCGCTAAAACCGCTAGCACCTCCTCCCTCTCGATGCTAATATGTTCAAGTATGTCACAGTCCCCTTGCCCGATTTCTATGTCTGCATCGTCTTTCTCCATAGTGAACACAGATGCAAAAAATTCATTTAAAACCCCGCCTACATCCTCTGGCTCTACACACAGATTGCCACTTTGGTCCCTAATGGGCCCTACCCTTTCCCTGGTTATCCTCTTGCCCTTAATATACTTATAAAACATCTTAGGATTTTCCTTTATTTTGCTCGCCAGTGTTATTTCATGGCCCCTCCTCGCCCTCCTAATTTCTTTTTTAAGTATGCCCCTGCACTTTTTATACTCCTCTAGGGCTTCTTCTGTCTTTAGTCTTTTGTAACTGCCAAAAGCCCCCCTTTTATTTCTAATGCATTTTTGTATATCCCTTGTCATCCAAGGTTCCCTTTGCTTGTTGGTCCCACCCTTGACCTTTACAGGAACATGTTGGCGTTGTACTCTATTTCCCTTCTGAAAGTCTCCCACTGTTTTGATGTGGATTTTCCTATAAGCAGCTGCTCCCAGTCCACTTTGGCCAGATCCTGCCTTACCTTATTAAAATCGGCCTTCCCCCAATTTAGAACCCTTATTTCCGGGCCGTCTTTGTCTTTTTCCATGACCACCTTAAATCTCACCGAATTATGGTCACTGTCGCCAAAATGCTCTCCTACTGACACTTCCACCACTTGCCCGGCTACATTCCCCAGAATTAGGTCCAGTACCGCCCCCTCTCTTGTAGGACTTTCTACATGTTGGCTCAAAAAGCTCTCCTGGATGCACTTTAAGAATTCTGCACCCTCTAAGCCTTTCACACTCTGACTGTCCCAATTTATATTGGGGAAGTTGAAATCCCCCACTATTATTACCCTATTATTTTCGCACTTCTCTGAGATTTGCCTACATATCTGTTCCTCTATCTCCCCCTGACTGTTTGGGGGCCTATAGTACACTCCCAGCAAAGTGCTTGCCCCCTTTTTGTTTTTAAGTTCTACCCATATGGCCTCATTAGAGGAACCCGCTAATATATCATCCCTCCTTACAGCAGTAATTGACTCCTTAATTAATATTGCAACACCCCCTCCCCTTTTACACCCCCCTCTGTCTCGCCTGAAGATTCTATACCCCGGAATATTGAGCTGCCAGTCCTGACCCTCCCTCAACCATGTCTCCGTGATAGCAACAATATCGTACTCCCATGTGTTCAACAACAACTTCAGTTCATCCACCTTATTTGCAAGACTCCTTGCATTAAAATAAATGCCTTCCAGCCCTGCCATATTCTCTTTTGCCTTCACATATTTGCTCTGCCTTCCCAGCTGACTTGTTTTTCCCTCTGTATTTGGCCGTAAATCACCCCCTACTATAGCTCCACTCTGTACCCCAACCCCCTGCCAAGTTAGTTTAAACCCTCCCCAGCAGTGCTAGCAAACCTCCCCGCAAGGATATTGGTTCCCCCCTGGTTCAGGTGTAAACCGTCCGACTTGTACAAGTCCCACCTTTCCCAGAAGCAGACCCAATGATCCAGGAAACTAAAGCCCTCCCCCCTGCACCATCCCTTTAGCCACGCATTCATCTGTTCTATCTTCCTATTCCTATACTTACTAGCACGTGGCACCGGGAGTAATCCAGAGATTACAACCTTTGAGGTCCTGCTCCTTAATCCTTCACCTAGCTCCCTAAATTCTTGCTGCAGGACCTCATCCCTCTTTTTACCTATGTCGTTGGTACCAATGTGGACCACGACCACTGGCTGTTCTCCCTCCCCCTCCAGAATGCCCTGCAGCCGCTCAGTGACATCCTTGACCCTGGCACCAGGGAGGCAACAAACCATCCTGGATTCACGTCTACGGCCACAGAAACGCCTATCTGTTCCCCTTACTATAGAATCCCCTACCACTATTGCTCTCCCACTCTTTTTCCCCCCTTCCTGGGCAGCAGGAGCACCCCCAGTGCCAGGAAGTTGGCTGCTGCTGCCTTCCCCTGGTGAGTCATCCCCCTCAACAGTATCCAAAGCGGTATACTTGTTTGAAAGGGGGATGTCCGCAGGGGTTCCCTGCACTACCTGCCTGCCTTTGTTGCTCCGCCTGATGGTCACCCCCTGTGCTGCCCTACCCTGAGGCGTGCACAACTCGCTAAACGTGTTATCCACGAGCCTTTCAGCATCGTGCACGCTCCAAAATTCATCCACCCGCAGCTCGAGCGCCGCAATGCGGTCTACAAGTAGCTGCAGCTGGATGCATTTCCCGCACACATGGTCGTCAGGGACACTGGCAGCATCCCTGACTTCCCACATAGAGCAGGAGGAGCAGAGCACGGGTCTGAACTCTCCTGCCATGACTTACCCCTTTAATTACTTTAAAAAATTTATTCAATACCCCAGTTACAGGTATGCTCTAGGGCGCTTTATTTACCAACTATCCCCACTACACCACAGAAATTTAACACCACAGAATTCAAGCTTGTATTGAAAAAAGAGAAATACTCACCAACCAATCACCTACCTGCTCCCTGGTGACGTCACACACTGATTACTTTTTACCTCTCTCCCCGCTGCTGAGTTGGTAGGCCTCGCCTCTCTCCGGTTTTTATACCGGTCTCACCACGCTGCTCCCGACTGGTCTCGGGCCTCGCTGGTCGCCGGGTTTTCTCCCGAGCTCCTCCTCGCTGCTCCCGCTGGTCCCGACTGGTCTCGGGCCTCGCCTCTCTCCGGTTTTTATACCGGTCTCACCACGCTGCTCCCGACTGGTCTCGGGCCTCGCTGGTTGCCGGGTTTTCTCCCGAGCTCCTCCTCGCTGCTCCCGCTGGTCCCGACTGGTCTCGGGCCTCGCCTCTCTCCGGTTTTTATACCGGTCTCACCACGCTGCTCCCGACTGGTCTCGGGCCTCGCTGGTCGCCGGGTTTTCTCCCGAGCTCCTCCTCGCTGCTCCCGCTGGTCCCGACTGGTCTCGGGCCTCGCCTCTCTCTGGTTTTTATACCGGTCTCACCACGCTGCTCCCGCCTATGTGGCATACCCAGACGGGCGGGAGGACACAGTCTCCTTACGAGACCTCGCACCCTCGGGCACCCCTGAGACACCACCGTTACCCCCCCACCACCCCCCCAAATCCAGCCCAGGTAGACGGCATGCCGGAACCCCACGAGCCTTCGCCGACCACGCAGACACCAGCATTAACATCGGATACTACACCACCGCCGCCGCTGCTGCGCCGATCAGAAAGGCTTACGAGGCCTCCGGACAGACTGACATACCCGAACTGGTAGTACACTTCACCCCGCCGGACTCAAATTTAAACAAGGGGTTTATATCGTTACGCTATGGTTATCACTGTTTACACTGCTGTATCACTACACAAGGTCACCTCTTGCCACGCTGTTATACCTGGGCTGACCACAGCTGACTCCGCCCATGGCTCCGCCTGCTTGCCCAGGTATAAAGGTGGTCGACTGGCTGGTATTCCTCCTTGTTGGATCCGATCACCCACGAGGGTGGGCTCTGTTATTTAGCCAATAAAAACCTATAGTTACTAACTTAACTCGTCGCTTTTCATGAACTGAATTGATAGGTATATCACCTTTTAAATCAGAAATGAGGAGGAATATCTTCTCTCAGAGGGTCGTGAATCTTTGGAATTCTCTTCCCCAGAGAGCTGTGGAGGCTGGGTCATTGAATATATTTAAGGTGGAGATAGACATATTTTTGAATTGTAAGGGAGTCAAGGGTTATGGGGTGTGGGCAGGGAAGTGGAGTTAAGGCCAAGATTAGATCAGCCTTGATCTTATTGAATGGCGGAGCAGGCTCGAGGGGCTGAATGGCCTACCCCTGCTCCTACGTCTTATGTTCTTTGCTTTGTGAAGGGAACATGAACAATGAAAACATCATCAACCAGCTGATTGGACAGAAGCTGGTGAACTTGGAAAGGTTTGTCTTAACCTGTTGATCATGTATTATTAGTGAAAGTCGCAGTGAGCAATATGAACAGTTTAACAGATACAGTGTAATACTGGTGCACAGTCGGGTGGAATAGTTCATTGTTATTGGTAGATCTTCCATGGCGTTGCTCACAGGCAGTCTGGGGCTGAGAGCTTGGTTACTGAGCCCCACTCTCAGCTCCTCACTGTTGACCGGCTCCTCCCAGCCCTTGATTTTGGTGCTCACTCCCTGATCTGTAAATGTAGACAACCACTTATCATTGGTAGACCTCCCATGCCATTGCTCATAGGTAGTCAATGAGTGTCAGCATGGATTTGTGAAGGGCCGGTCATGTCTGACTGATCTAATAACCTTTCGGAGGAGGTCAGTAACATGGACAAGGGAGTGTCTCTGGATCTTGTATGTGTGGGCTTCCAGAGGGTTAAATTATGAGGACAGGTTCACAGAATCACAGAATCACAGAAACCCCACAGTGCAGATAGAGGCCATTTCGGCCCATCGAGCCTGCACCGACACATATCCCACCCGATCCCCGTAACCCCTACACAAACACATATCCCACCCCTATCCCCGTAACCCCACGTATTCAATCCCCCAAACACTAAGGGTCAATTTTATCATAGCCAATCAACCTAACCCGCACATCTTTGGACAGACTGGGCTTGTATTCCCTCTAGTATAGAATATTAAACGGTGATATAATTGAGGTGTGTAAGATGTTCAAAGAGTTGGTAGGGTAGATCGATAAAAACTATTTCCTCTGGCGGGGAAATCCAGAACAAAGGGGCATGAGCTTAAAATTAGAGTTAGCCTGGTCAGGGATGTGATGTCAGGAAGCACTTCTTCTCCCAAAGGCTAGCGGAATTGTGGAACTCTCTCCCCCCATATCTATTGAGGCTGGGGGTCAATTGAAAACTTCAAAAATGAGATTGATAGATATTTGTTAGGCAAGAGTTTTAAGGGATGTGGAACCAAGGCGGGGAAATGGAGTTAACATACAGGTCAGCCATGCTTTGGCAGAACAGACTCGAGGGGCTGAAAGGCCTCCTCCTGTTCCTAAGTTGATCAAGAGATATCAATCAAAGACAGGTAAATGAATTTGAGGTGCAGAGCAGCCATGGTCTAATTGAATACTGGAGCAGGCTCGAGGGGCTGAATGGCCGACTCCTGTTGCTTTAAATGTATGCAATTACTTAACATAATTGGTAGAAGGCAAACAATCCCATCACTGCCCATCGCCCACGCACCCTGTGCTATGGGTCATAACCACATGGAAACCTGTTATTGCTTTCTAGCGAAACAAGTCAGTTTAACTTAAGTAAAGCCCAAAGGTTTTTCCCATATATGGTTTCAAGGTGAGGTCAAACCGTGACATCACAGAGTAAGCCCCACCCTCACACTGCGCATCACACTGAGATGAGACATCACAATAGCTTTGTAAAGTAGATAAATATTAGCCAGGATGAGATAACAACAGTTTGTGAAGGCAAGGGAACTGCACTGAGTCTGATCTGTCTAGGACTGAATGCGGTCGGCTCGAACATCTGAACAGCTTTGCTCTGTGAAGACAACATGAACAATTGAAACATCATCAACCAGCGGCTTGGACAGAATTCGTGAACTTTGAAAGGTTTGTCTTTCTGGGATTTCAGGAATGGACGTATGAGGAGAGATTGGGTTGATTGGGCTTATATTCACTGGAGTTTAGAAGAATGAGGGGATCTCATTGAAACTTATAAAATTCTAACAGGACTAGACAGACTAGATGCAGGAAGGATGTTCCCGATGGTTGGGGAGTCCAGAACCAGGGGTCACCATCTAAGGATAAGGGGTAAGCCATTTCGGACAGAGATGAGAAGGAATTTCTTCACCCAGAGAGTGGTGAACCTGTGGAATTCTCTACCACAGAAGGCAGTTGAGGCCAATTCATTAAATATATTCAAGGAGTTGGATATATTTCTTGAGGCTAAAGGGATCAAGGGATATGGGGAGAAAGCAGGGACAGGGTACTGAATTTGGATGATCAGCCATGATCTCATTGAATGGCGGAGCAGGCTCGAGGGGCCGAATGGCCTACTCCTGCTCCTATCTTCTATGTTTCTATGTTTCTATGTCTTAACCTGTTTATCTTGTATTATTAGTGAAAGTCATAATGAGCAATATGAACAGTTTATCAGATACAGTAATATTGATGCACAGTCAGGTGGAATAGTTCAGTTTGTTATTGGTAGTTCTTCCATAGCGTTGCTCATAGGTAGTCTGGGTCCCGGAGCCTGGTTACTGATGGTTATTGAGCCCCACTCCTCACTGACCGGCTCCTCCCAGTCCTGGAGTTTAATGCTCACTCCCTGATCTGTAAATGTAGACAACTATTTACTGACTGTGACTAACTGTGTTTGGAGCTGTACTTCCAGCTTGTATCATTCCCCGTGAAAGTCAGAGTCAGTTACAGCAAAATCCGTGCAGATATAAAGGCTCAAATCCTGGAAACTGAAAGCAGGTCAGTTCATGCTGGTTGTTCTGATCAACTTGTCCTGGACACGGGGATAGTCTGTGGGACAGCTCAGCCCGACCATTTAAAAAGTCAAGAGCATCCCTCTTGAAACCGCTGATTGGTGTTGAATGAACGGCTCTAAATAAGAGGAGAGGCTGACAGGGAGAGTGAACAACTGAATAATCAGTTTCTCAAAGTGTTCACCAGTACTGAGAGCTCAGGGTTAAGACTCGAAGAATGTACTCCTGGGCAGTAATGCCACTGGAGCTGCCTTGACCGAGCTTGGTACCTGCCCACACAGCTCGACGCTGGCCCAGGTGTTGACTTTTTAAAGGGAATTTGATAAATCCTTTTACAGGTTATATGGTTTACTATACGAGTGGAGCGATAAAATGCCTGTCGTTGTCCTTGTTGCAATCCAGTGATTTTTGTCATTTCTTCTTCTGCCACAGGTACAGGTTGGTGTCAGGACGAGTGAGAGGAAATGGACGGTTTCATCAAACTACCAACAGACTAAAGTTGTCAGTAACAAAACCACAAAGACACCTGGATCACACATCCTGACATCACATCAATGCCAGCAGAGATACCACAAAGGAGGAAACAGCAACACTGAAATACCCCTCAACCCATCCATTTCTTTAGTGTCAACTGTACATCTTTTAATTTCTTTATTTGACGGCCAATAACAGATCCATTTAAACTCGCAGCCAATGATTGGAGATGGTGTTAAACCAACTCTTTCCCTTCTGGCACGTTTCTTTCCCATTTTTAAAAATTTCCCACGCCCCTCTCCCTCCTCCCTAGTTCTCCCCTGGGCTGGACCTTCACGTCCAGCACTCAGGCCCCCGCATCGGCATCAAGCACCAACCCTGCTCCAACTCCAGGCTCAGTTCGGCATTGCTCGGGGTTAACTGCACTGGCACTGGATAGGGCCCAGTCCACACAGTCATCTCCGACCGATGTCGGCCGGTGGTCCAAGTGTTGGGACTGAACAGGAAAGTCTCAAGGGTGGACGCTCCGGTTGTTGCCTCGATGGTGTGGAATGGGACGAGCTGGTTAAAGCCAATCCATCCCAGTCAACTACATCGGGTGAAACCCCGGTACCACTTGTACTGAGGCCTCCCAGGATAGAGGAAGAGTCCTCCTCTGGCACCAGCTGGTTCGGAGGTGTCCGTGCCTACTGGTGCCAGAATCAGGCTGGTTCCCCCAAGCGCCACCAGCTACTGTTGGTGTGTCCTTCCCCAGAGGCATCCGTCCCCTCTGGTGACACCAACGCAGCCCCGGGACATTGTCTCCAGTTGGCGCCAGCTCATTTGGGGGCACCACCCTCGGTGGACTCGACCCTACACAGGGTCACCTATGCTGTGGGTGATGTCCACTTTGGTGAGTGCAGCTGCAGATCTCTATTTATAGATCTGTAGCTCCCACCCACCACTGTGGACCCATCTTCAGCCGCTCCCTACGACACTCGAGAGGCACTCCCAGGGAGGGTGCGTGCGCTCCAGAAACCAAACTGGGAGCCTGAGTTGACTACGGCTTCCGTGCGTTGAGGTTTTTCCATGTATTCAAAACAAGGGTGACTTCGAGTCTGAAACTGTGAGTTCCGGAAGTCCCATCACTTGTGGGGGTTGAGTCTTTACCTGGGGTCTTGCAAAGGCCTCAGGCATCGACCTTTGTTGGATTCCCCCTCCCAATTTCCAAGGCGGTTTGGGCAGACTTGATAGGCGCGCCCCAGTTATGGCCAAGGTAGACAGCCCCGCCACTCTGCCTCACAACTTAAGGTTCGCTGGTACAGCTGGTGAACTTCAGTCGTGAAAGCCTCAGAAGGAAGGGAACTGCCCAGGAAACTAGTCCTGTTCCACCCACCAGAATCCAAATGGTGGGACATGTGGGTCTGGCGGACCTTCCTGCAGGGTTTGGCGCATATCCCGAATTCCCTGCCATCAAATCCACTGGGGCTGGCTTCACTGACCAGTAGGTGAGTTGAGGGAGCAATCCCTGCCAGAGAGGACCACCTTCAGAGAGCATCTGCTGCAGCAGCAGACTGTGTGGGTGCTCTCAATGTAGGAGCAGGATCTATCATCCAGTGGATCTTGCATCGCCACTTAGTTTGTCCTCACACCTTGGGGATCCTTCAGGTTCTGCAGATGCCCATTGGTGCTGAGGGCTTCTTTGGCGAGCAAGTGGAGGATCTGCTGTAGCAGAACCTTCAGGCATTCCCAAATTGACACACAAGGGTGGGAGGGCACTGCTCACTTTGTAGCTTAGCCCACCCCATCTATAGGCCCCTTCCACTCGCCAACACCAGTCCACTCACCATCACCAATCCATTCACCACCACCATCCACTCACCACCACCAATCCATTCACCCCCACCAGCCTATTCAAGGCCTTATCCGGAGCACAATGTCCTTTGTATCTTGCTAGCCCGCCATTCCAGATTAGGACCTGGAATGCAGGTAGCTCACAAGTAACACTCGAGACCCTGTCCAGCTCCACCTCCCCCAGCAGTGATCATGCCTGGATAGCCCACCTCAGAGTTGTGTGGGTGGGCTATTTCCAGTACTTCCCTGTGGAAGTGGATCACTCTGGATGTTTGGTTTGTCCATCAGAGGAACCATCTACTAGTGGGCATACTGGCAGGTCTTCTACCATCCACACTGAGAGCGAGTGATCGTCATCCAGAAGGCTCAACTGTTGGGGGTATTTCTCCAGTTGAGCCTTCTGGATGACCATCACTCTGCTAGTAATGAATCCACAGGTCTCCTTTGTCGCAGCATCTGAACTAGAGCTGGTGGTCCTGGGAGCACAGTGTTCTCCATACATTGGTGCTACAGCCATCAGCTGAATGCTTTGACATATGGGTGGGAGCCACATTCAGGATGAATGGTCTTCTCGGCCAGTGATTTCACTTGGCATTTCAACAGGCTCGGGGTGTGAACGGTATAATAGGACATCTCCACTTTCAGACTCGGTGCAGGGTAAGTCAGTGTGTCTGCAGACAGACAATATGACAAGGGTCCGGTAAGTCAACAAACAGGGTGGGACCCTCCTTCCTGGGTCCCTCTGTCAAGTTGACGCATTGCTTCCCATTGGTGCTTGAACAACGGGGTGACACTCTTGGTGCCACATTTGGCCCGGGGAGGACAACACAACAGTCGGCACACTCAGCTGCTCTGTAGTCCACCCTAACTAGTGGATGATCCACACTGAGGTAGTCCAGAACATCTTCAGGACTTGGAGGGTTTACCAGGTCGATCGACTTGCTCGCATCACCGGATAATCACCAATCTGCTGGAGGACCTCAGGCTGTCGGGGCGGAGGCCCGGCAGTCTTTCGTGCTTTTGTTTCTGGATTCTGTTGCTCAGGGTTGCCTGATCTCCAGGATGCTCCAGGAAATTGCAGCAGGTGGTGGTTCTGTTTAACCCTTTGGTTACCTCACAAACCGTGCTTCAGGGACACCCGGGTGTTGAATACACACTTTGATTTCAGGAGCCCACGGGAGAAATCCAAGTCATTTTTAGAGTACAGAGGACCCTACCTTTTTTAGGGAATTTTTCATTCTGACATCCTCCACACACTGCTGGACACTGTCCAACTGGTACTCAGGGTGAGGAGGGCGGACCGTACCTGCAAGCGAACAGATTCTCCGGCTCCCAGGACAAATAGATCAAAGTGGGTGTTATTCATGGGTGCCAGCGCCAGATCCAAACAGTAAGCTGAACCGTCAGGATCTGGATTTGGATCCTGCCAGCTTCTGATTGATGGCCTGGCAGTTGAGATGGAATGCCCGTCAGATTAGGGTATACCAGCAGTGCGGCACTCATGGGTAATGCTCGCTTTATTGTGTCTGTCCTGGTCATTTAAGCCTCTGTTCCCATACAAGTACCTCCGCCCTCTTCGTTCTCTGTACTACTTGGTTAGTCGCCAGCTGTGTGTGCAGAATGCCTGAATGAAGATCACAGCTCCCTTGTCAGCTGTTCCCATGTCAGCTGCTCCCTTGTAAGCTCCTCTTCATTCTTCAAGTGATGCGGCATTTGCCACCCACTTGGTTGTCTCTTGGGTCTAGTGGGGAGTGTTGGTATGTCTTTTCCTCGTTCTGGGTTGTCTTTGGGTGTCAACAAATTGGGTTCTGGGGTGTGCTAAAAGTTAACTGCACGGGAGTCGGGGAGGGAGGGGAAAAACAAGTGGGTTTGTCCTTCAAAGTTAGGATGTCTTAACAAAATGTCTTAACCGGGAAGGTCACGCCTTAAGAGATTTTCCCCAGGCAAATTGTGCCGATGCATCCCAGTAATTAGATCCATATTCCACCCCCAATTCGGCCTGTCAATGTTTAGGAACGGATGTTCCCAGCAAATTAAATGGTGTCACAGTTAACACTTTAAAGAAAAGATTGGGGACAGTTTTCGTTCAACCTGGAACGACAGAAATGGAAACACTAGACAACCTGCCAACCAGTCTCTCGTCATCACTGAATATTGGGTTTGTGACTGCTGCTACAGAACTAGACAGGAGATTGTTGAAGACCAGGCTCTCGGGGATTGTGTTCAATTGATGTTAGCAGAGTTGAAGTGAGAAAGTAATTGTCTTAGAATATTTGGGCCATAATGATCTCCTGGACTAGTTTCGATCGCCTAAGTGGGTCGGAGAGGAATTTCCCAGATTTTTTTCCCAAATTGGCCTGGGTTTTTATGTCTGGTTTTTTGCCTCTCCCAGGAGATCACATGGTGGGGGGGTCTATATATTGCGATGGACAAGGCTGGATGGACCAGAGAGTCTTTTCGTGTACAAGTCATCTTTCAATAACTGAAATGTGAGAAGTTTAACATCTGAAAATAAACATGGATTGAAAATGAACAAACTTACTGTGTGTCTCCTGATTTGTGCACGGATCATTGAAGGGAACAGAAAGGGGAAGAGATGAGTTCTGATTGTCCCTGGGCTCAGTTACTGACTGGGTGAACTCTTTGAGCCACACACTAGGCTGGACCCAGATTGATTCCCCAGTCTGCACATACAAACATACAAAAAGACATACAAAAGTAGATGAAGACTATCAGGCCCATTAAGCTCACCCCATCCAGTAGACAGTAGGGCCTCACATGCTGCTGTCCCACCTACCAGTTACGCTATCTCTGGAAACAGACAAAGAAACATGGCCAATTCAGGAAAAACCTCTGGCCAATTGTGTTACGTCCGTGAATAATTGAGACACGGACAGCAGGAGTGAACAAAATAAGTCTTTACTGGTGGAAGTCAATAGTGAAAACTAAAAACACAGAGGCTCACTAGCGCCTTTTATACAGGGGTGGTCACTGCCGGTACTGCAGTCTGAGACCAGTTATTCTCTTACAGGTACATACACAACAAATTGCTCTCCAACTCCCAACACATGACAATCTAAACTAACCACTAACTCTCGCTGTAGCTGGTAATGTCCTCTCAGGGACTGGCCAAGATCATACAGCACAGAAGGAGGCCATTCAGCCCATCGTGCCTCTGCCAGCTCTTTGAATGCACTATCCAATTAGCCCCACTCTCCTGCTCTTTCCCCGTAGCCCAGCAAATTTTTCCTTTTCAAGCATTTACCTAATTCCCTTCTGAAAGTTGCAGTGGATGGAATTATAAGTTGGTGGTATTCTGTCATGTGATCCCCAAAGTTCCAGTAACTAAATTGCCAAATCCCCCAGTCAGTAAAACCTGGATTGGGCTTATTCAGTCACTAAAACACCAGTGGCACTTTCAAAGTCCCAGGCCACGTCAAGGAACTCCTCCAAACACAATTAACCAACAAAGTAGTGAATTGGTACAAAAACAAATACTAGTGGGGAGGGGCTGGGGGTGAAGACTTGAGTGGGGGAAACAAGACAACACTTGGCATGTACTGAGAGGCAGAGTCGTGTGTTGGGTTTCCAACTCTGCAGGATGTCCCGGAGTCTCCAGGAGTTTAATCTCCTGGATTTTTTTTTATTCGTTCATGGGATGTGGGCTTCGCTGGCAAGGCCAGCATTTATTGCCCATCGCTAATTGCCCTTGCAAAGGTGGTGGTGAGCCGCCTTCTTCAACCGCTGCAGTCCGTGAGGTGAAGGTGCTCCCACAGGAGCGGTTTGGTAGAACTGAGCGACTTGCTCGGCCATTTCAGATGGCAGTTAAAGAGTCAACCCCATTGCTGTGGGTCTGGAGTCACATATAGGTCAGACCGGGTAAGGCCAGCAGATTTCCTTCCCTAAAGGATATTAGTGAACAAGGTGGGATTTTAGTGCAATCCAATAGTTTCATGGTCATCATTACTGATGGTAGCTTTTTATTCCAGATTTTTTTACGTGACTGAATTTAAATTCCCCAGCTGCCATGTGGTGGGATTTAAACTCATGTCTCTCAGATTGTTTAATCTAAGTCTGTCTCTGGATTGCTAGTCTGGTAACATAACCACTATGCTATCATTCCCAATTGCAGCTTTGAGCAAACCTGGGATAAAAGTCACCAGGGCATTAAAGAAAATGATTTTTTATTTCCATTTTCTTTGACCACTTTCATTCATTTATAAAAATATTGGAGACGGGGGAAAAAGGCGGTTGGATCCAGCAGGTCACGTGATGAAAGCGCCAGGAATACGTCCAATCAGAGATGGCGACTCGTGTTGTGTGACTCACGCCATTTATATACCAAGACAAAATAAAATAATAGCAGGCGTTGATAATTGTGGGTGGCACCAAGACACACACGTGCAGAATGTGAAGCCTGTTGAATAATCACTGACTACTGAGGCACAAGTGGGTCTAAATAACACTTTAACAAACAGAATGGCTGCACATTAATGGCACAGTAATTAACTTGGGTTATAATAGGCTTTATTTTGGAAGTACTTAACTCCCAAACTCTCATTACCACACGGCTTGCCAAGAAACAACTGGATCGCCTTTCAATCACAGGTGTTAGAACTCTCAACCAATCAGCACAGTATTAACCCTTTGCTCCCCGGAAGTTAACAGAACTTTCATTTTCAATTGACATTGAGAATGACTATTTTGGGAACTGCCTCCCCGGTTTAGCGCCACGATTTTCCCCAGCTAAACTGGGTTTATAACACACTATTCACATGGTTAATGCCCTGAGGCACTTTAGAGAGTAGAATGAGATGCCAATTAGTAATACTAAGAAAGAAGCAATGGACACAAGTAACACTGCACCTTCACTGGACAGCTGCTGACGATAACCTTCAAACCGCCCTCACAACAGATGTCAAGCCAGCTCGTTCTTCAAGGTGAGAAATGACCCTGGATGATAATCCTGAGATTTATTTTCCTTTTTGTTTCTTACCCGGCTCCCAACATTAAATTACTTGGTTTTATTACCCCATTGTCTTCTATTTGCAAATGTGAGCTATTGGAGCTTGATAGACAAACATGCTCACACGTGTCGCCTAGAAACACAAACAAATTGATTTTTTGTTAAACAGTGAGGATATTGCACCTTGAGATCCAATCCATGTGCTGCCGTCAAAAATGGGTGAATAGTTTAGGGTCTGGTCATTACAAGGACAATGTTGAAGGATAAAGGACCGACTGAAAGGTTGCTGCTGAATTTAGCAAAGACCAACTTTCCAATGTTGATACCAGGTAAACAATAGCACAAGGCAATTTTGATTTACGCCCTCCAATTTCTCAGTAGTGCATCAAGAACTTGCATTGATAGACCTTTCACAACATCAGGACATCCCAAAGCACTTTACAGCCAATCAAACACTTCCTTAAAGTGTAATCGCTGCTGCAATGTAGGAAACGTAGCAGCCAATTTGCGCACAGCAAGCTCCCACAAATAGCGATGAAATAATGACCAGATAATCTGGTTTTTTTAGTGGTGTTGGTTGAGGGATAAATGTTGGCCCAGGGGAACTCCCCTACCCTTCTTCAAAATACTGGCCATGGGATCTTTTAAGTCCACCTGAGAGGACAGATGGAGCCTCGGTTTAACGTCTCATCCGAAAGACGGCACCTCTGACAGTGCCGCACTCCCTCAATATGGCACTGATGTGTCAGCTTAGAGTACGTGCTACCACTGGGCCACGCAGACACCTAAATCAAACAGCTAGATGATTTTAAAAGCACGGGATAATGGAACAAGAAACCTGAATGGGTTTCTAGAAGGAACTAGACAGGTTCTTATCAACAAATGGGATTCAGGGTTATTAGAAACACACCAAGGGAATACAGTGGATAGGTGGGCTCATCAGAACATAAGAACATAAGAAATAGGAGCAGGAGTCGGCCATTCGGCCCCTCGGGCCTGCTTCGCTGTTCAATAAGATCATAACTGATCTGATCTTGGCCTCAACTCCACTTCCCTGCCCGCTCCCCATAACGCTCGACTCCCTTATCGTTCAAAAATCTGTCTATCTCCACCTTAAATATATTCAATGACCCAACCTCCACAGCTCTCTGTGGAAGAGAATTCCAAAGATTCACGACCCTCTGAGAAGAAATTCCTCCTCATTTCCGATTTGAAAGGGTGCTCCCTTATTCTGAAATTATGCCCCCTAGCAGGCAGGTAGTGCAGGGGTCCCCTGTGACCATCCCCCTTTCAAACAGATATACCGCTTTGGATATTGGTGAGGGAGATGCTTATCAGAGGAAGGCAGCAGCAGCCAACTTCCTGGCACCATGGGTGGTTCTGCTGCGCAGGACGGGAGGGAAAAGAGCGAGAGAGCTATAGTGATAGGGGATTCTATTGTAAGGGGAATAGATACAGTGCTCAAGGTGGGGCTGACCAGAACTGGACGCAGTGCTCGAGGTGGGACTGACCAGAACTGGACACAGTGCTCTAGGTGGGTCTGACCAGAACTTGACACAGTGCTCAAGGTGGGTCTGACCAGAACTGGACACAGTGCTCAAGGTGGGACTGACCTGAACTGGACACAGTGCTCAAGCTGGGTCTGACCGGAACTGGACACAGTTCTCAAGGAGCTGTCTGACCAGAACTGGACACAGTGCTCAAGGTGGGTCTGACCAGACTTGGACCCAGTGCTCAAGGTGGGTCTGACCAGAACCGGACACAGTGCTCAAGGTGGGTCTGACCAGAACTGGACACAGTGCTCAAGGTGGGTCTGACCAGAACTGGACACAGTGCTGAAGGTGGGACTGACCAGAACTGGACACAGTGCTCAAGGTGGGTCTGACCAGAACTGGACCCAGTGCTCAAGGTGGGTCTGACCAGAACTGGACACAGTGCTGAAGGTGGGACTGACCAGAACTGGACACAGTGCTCAAGGTGGGTCTGACCAGAACTGGACACAGTGCTCAAGGTGGGACTGACCAGAACTGGACACAGTGCTCAAGGTGGGTCTGACCAGAACTGGACACAGTGCTCAAGGTGGGTCTGACCAGAACTGGACACAGTTCTCAAGGAGCTGTCTGACCAGAACTGGACACAGTGCTCAAGGTGCGGTCTGACCAGAACTGGACAGAGTGCTCAAGGTGGGTTTGACCAGAACTGGACACAGTGCTCAAGGTGGGACTGACCGGAACTGGACACAGTGCTCATGGTGGGACTGACCAGAACTTGCCACAGTGCTCAAGGTGGGACTGACCAGAACTGGACACAGTGCTCAAGGTGGGTCTGACCAGAACTGGACACAGTGCTCAAGGTGGGTCTGACCAGAACTGGACACAGTGCTCATGGTGGGACTGACCAGAACTGGACCCAGTACTCAAGGTTGGTCTCACCAGAACTGGACACAGTGATCAAGGTGGGACTGACCAGAACTGGACACAGTGCTCAAGGTGGGTCTGACCAGAACTGGACACAGTGCTCAAGGTGGGTCTGACCAGAACTGGACCCAGTACTCAAGGTTGGTCTCACCAGAACTGGACACAGTGCTCAAGGTGGGTCTGACCAGAACTGGACACAGTTCTCAAGGTGGGACTGACCAGAACTGGACACAGTGCTCAAGGTGGGTCTGACCAGAACTGGATGCAGTGCTCAAGGTGGGACTGACCGGAACTGGACACAGTGCTCAAGGTGGGTCTGACCGGAACTAGACACAGTGCTCAAGGTGGGTCTGACCGGAACTAGACACAGTGCTCAAGGTGGGTCTGACCAGAACTGGACACAGTGCTCAAGGTGGGTCTGACCGGAACTAGACACAGTGCTCAAGGTGGGTCTGACCAGAACTGGACACAGTGCTCAAGGTGGGACTGACCAGAACTGGACACAGTGCTCAAGTAGCTGTCTGACCAGAACTGGACACAGTGCTCAAGGTGAGACTGACCGGAACTGGACACAGTGCTCAAGGTGGGTCTGACCGGAACTGGACACAGTGCTCAAGGTGGGTCTGACCAGAACTGGACACAGTGCTCAAGGTGGGACTGACCAGAACTGGACACAGTGCTCAAGGTGGGTCTGACCAGAACTGGACACAGTGCTCAAGGTGGGTCTGACCAGAACTGGACCCAATGCTCAAGGTGGGACTGACCAGAACTGGACACAGTGCTCAAGGTGGGTCTGACCAGAACTGGACACAGTGCTCAAGGTGGGACTGATCGGAACCGGACACAGTGCTCAAGGTTGGTCTGACCGGAACTGGACACAGTGCTCAAGGTGGGACTGATCGGAACTGGACACAGTGCTCAAGGTGGGTCTGACCAGAACTGGACACAGTGCTCAAGGTGGGACTGATCGGAACTGGACACAGTGCTCAAGGTGGGTCTGACCAGAACTGGACACAGTGCTCAAAGTGCGGTCTGACCAGAACTGGACACAGTGCTTAAGGTGGGACTGACTAGAACTGGACACAGTGCTCAAGGTGGGTCTGACCGGAACTGGACACAGTGCTCAAGTAGCTGTCTGACCAGAACTGGACACAGTGCTCAAGGTGAGACTGACCGGAACTGGACACAGTGCTCAAGGTGGGTCTGACCGGAACTGGACACAGTGCTCAAGGAGCTGTCTGACCAGAGACCCTGTACAGTGTGACCGTTATCCCCTCTGACTTTTATTCTACTGTTCTAACGATGCTGTTCAACATATTACGGGCTTTGTTCACTGTTCCTCTGCATTAGTTGGACATGTTGGCTGTCCATTCGACGGAGACTCCTAGGTCTCGTTCAGCATCATCCTTATCTGTTTTAATACCATTCATGAAGTATGTGTTTTATCTACTTTTCCTTCCTGCTTACTGTACCTTACGCTGTAAATTCCACCTTCCGTTGTTCTGCACACTTGCAAATTATGTCCACCTCATTCTATCATTTCGGAGCTGCCCCCTCCAACTCCCGAGCTCCTCCTAGTTTGATATCATCATCAAATTCGACCAGTTTACATTGAGTTTCTGCATCCAAGCCATTGACGCAAGTTAGAGACAGTAATAATCCCAGCACTGAGCCCTAGGGCACCCCACTCAGTACTTCCGTCCACCTCTAAGTAGTACCACCTGACAGCCAAGCGAAACCTCACAGATCTGTAAAATGGCAGGCTGTCTCGAGTTATGTTGGTCTCCTACCCTAGAACAGGTGCCCAGCTCTTTGCTGTAAAGTGCTGATAAAGGGCCTGTGAAGGAAGTAAGTATTCAGAGGGGAATCATGGAACCTCATGTAATGGGAGTGGTCTGTATTAAGCCAAGTGCATTGTAACACAGCGCTGATACCTCCCACGTGTTATACTCCAGCTAGTAATAGTGCTAAGGGCCGCTCCACGGCCCAAAGTTCCTGGGGTGGGTCTTTCCTCTTCCACCCCTCTGCCCCAATCAAAATTTACATGTCCTGGCCTGCTCGAATGGAGAGGCCATGTTTGAATGTGACCTGATTGGACCGAACCAGATCTGATCAATTAGGACAAAATGTTCCTCGTGAATCAGTGCTTATGGTGCCTGTACCCAACGCGAGGCACAGCCTGTACCCAGCGCAAGGTGGTGCCTGTACCCAGCATGGGGCAGTGCCTGTACCCAGCGCGGGGCAGTGCCTGTACCCAGCGTGGGGCGGTGCCTGTACCCAGCGTGGGGCAGTGCCTGTACCCATCGCGAGGCGGTGCCTGTACCCAGCGCAGGGCGGTGCCTGTACCCAGCGCGGGGCGGTGCCTGTACCCAGCACGAGGCAGTGCCTTTACCCAGCGTGGGGCGGTGCCTGTACCCAGCGCGGGGCGGTGCCTGTACCCAGCACGAGGCAGTGCCTTTACCCAGCGTGGGGCGGTGCCTGTACCCAGCGCGGGGCGGTGCCTGTACCCAGCACGAGGCAGTGCCTGTACCCAGCGTGGGGCAGTGCCTGTACCCAGCGTGGGGCGGTGCCTGTACCCAGCACGAGGCGGTGCCTGTACCCAGCGCGAGGCGGTGCCTGTACCCAGCGCAGGGCCGTGCGTGTACCCAGCGCGGGGCGGTGCCTGTACCCAGCGTGAGGCGGTGCCTGTACCCAGCGCGGGGCGGTGCCTGTACCCAGCGCAGGGTGGTGCCTGAACCCAGAGCGAGGCGGTGCCTCTACCCAGCGTGAGGCGGTGCCTGTACCCAGCGCGGGGCGGTGCCTGTACCCAGCGTGGGGTGGTGTCTGTAGCCTTCACTTCCCCTCTCCTGAATGTGCTGGCTCTGGCGGGGATTCGGTATTGTTCCACGATGACTAGGCCCTCTCCGATCCTTCACTCATGCGGCCATTCTTAATGCGAGAGTCTAAACAGTGAAGATCACAGGTTATTGAACCATTGGAATTTTCACAGCGAAGCACAAGCCCATGCTATCACACACATGCACCTTTCCGATGGGGGCACTGGATAGTAATCAGAGCAGCGACCCTGGCTGAGCTATCCTCTCCCTAACCCGGGGGTTTGGACAGTGATGCAAGAGCAGGATCACGGTGTGCACGAAGCTCTGCCAGTTGCTCGAGCTCACGCTGTGAGATTCGGAGCTTGAGGAGCGGCTGGAGTCACTGCAGTGCATCAGGGAGTTCGAGAGTTTCCTGGAAGTGGGTCACCCTACTGCCACAGAAGGTGCAGGAGGTGAGGGAGTGGGTGATCACCAGACAGGGTAGGAGGAAGACTCAGGTAGCGCAGGAATCCCCCAAGCCAGTGGCACTTGCTAACCGGTTTTCAGTTTTGAATACCAGGGAGGGTGACGACTCCTTGGAAAAATGCAGTAGGAATCAAACCCCCGGCACCGCGAGAGATTTGACTGCACACAGGGGAAAAAGAGCAGAAATGCAGCAGTCATAGGGGATTCCATAGTTAGGAGCATAGACAGGCATTTCTGCAACCACAAACATGATTCCCGAATGGTATAAGAACATAAGAATTAGGAGCAGGAGTCGGCCATACGGCCCCTCGAGCCTGCTCCTCCATTCAATAAGATCATGGCTGATCTTCGAGCTCAACTCCGCCTGATCTCCATATCCCTTGATTCCCCATGAGTCCAAAAATCTATCGATCTCAGCCTTGAATATACTCAAAGACTCAGCATCCACAGCCCCCTGGGGCAGAGAATTCCAAAGATTCACCACTCCCTGAGTGAAGAAATTCCTCCTCATCTCGCTCTTAAATGGCCGACCCCTTATCCTGAGACTATGTCCCCTAGTTCTAGACACTCCAGCCAGGGGAAACAACCTCTCAGCATCTACCCTGTCAATCCCCCTCAGAATCTTGTATGTTTTAATGAGATCACTTCTCATTCTTCTAAACTCCAGAGAGTATCGGCCCATTCTACACAATCTCTCCCATTGTACTTTCCTCAAGGCCTCATGCAGGTCTTTTACGAACCTGTCCCGGTTGACCTCCCTCATTTGGGCTTCGGTCAGGACCGGTACCAACACGTGAGTCGGGGTCCTCACCGCCCTACCGGTCATCAGCTCATACGGAGAGTGCCCTGCGCTTTTGGAGAGGCTGGCCCGGATATTCATGAGAACTAGAGGCAGGACCTCGGCCCATTTCTTTGGGTACCCCCCTATCTCCTTCCTAAGCCTTTCCTTTAAGGTCCGGTTCATCCTTTCCACTATTCCCGATGATTGGGGGTTGTGGGCCACATGCCATTTTCCCTGTATCCCTAAAAGTTTCAGGGTGGTCTGCAAGACTTGTCCTGTGAAATGGCTCCCCTGATCTGATTCCACCACCTGGGGCAATCCCCATCAGGAGACTACATCCCTTACTAGGATCTTTCACAGTTGGAGTAACCCCTCTCCACATCTGTCAGGACTCGGGAGGCATAAGCCACTGGCCTCAACTTGTCATGTCGTTCTTGGAGCAACACTGCACTCAAACTATCCCCAGTAGCTGCTACCTCCAGATCAAAATCTTTGTTCCTGTTTATTGCTCCTGGTGCGGGTGCAGTTTGTAAATTTTCCTTTAGGCGAGTAAATGCCTCCTTACAACTCTCATCCCAATACCATCCTACTCCTTTCCTAAGGAGTCTAAGCGAAGGGGCTGCCGTGGCTGCATAGTCTTCAATAAAATCCCTGCAGTACCCTGTCATTTTTAATGTGGAAGCAAATCATCCTCGGTTCTGAGGGACTGCCTAAGAAGAAGAAGAAGTTTCTCTCTTAACTCGTTGTGTTTTTTCTGATTCACATGTTCCTGAATCAAGTTTATCACTTCTTCAACGGGACTCGGTCTCCTTTGGTTAAACGTTCCATCAATAATACCTGTACTTCCTCCGCACAGGCGCCTCTGTCTAATTTACTCTTATGTGCATTAACAAAACTTTTACTAGCCATTTGGTGATTTTCCTAACAGACCTCTAACATCAATAACTATTGGCGCGCAATTCTCGGGCACTCCCCACTCCCTGCGGGGTTTATCCCTCCTCAAGGGTAGCAGCTGATCAGGAAGCTACTTTTGAGGTCCGATCTATTACACAATACTAGCCACTTTGTCTTGTCCCATCTGGGGTACCAATTGTAAGATCTTAATGATCTCTCAGAGTTCTTGGACAAGACACCAATAGGCAGCAGTTAGTATGTTTGAGCAATAGATCAAGATTTATTAAGCTTACAGCGTAATATACTTAACATTAGGCGATAGTTTTAACGAGTAGCTCACAGCCCTTGGTCTCATAGAAACATAGAAACATAGAAGATAGGAGCAGGAGTCGGCCATTCAGCCCCTCGAGCCTGCTCCGCCATTTAATGAGATCATGGCTGATCATCTAAATTCAGTACCCTGTCCCTGCTTTCTCCCCATATCCCTTGATCCCTTTAGCCTTAAGAAATATATCTAACTCCTTCTTGAATATATTTATATGATCTCTGGAACCTCTCGGACACAGATGACGTTGTCTTAAGTCTGTTCCTTTGTTCTCGCAGTAAGTCTGTATAAAGTTGTTATTTGAGTATCGAGGTTTTAACCCTTTTCTTATCAAAAGTTGGGTTGGCCAGTGTCCATATATGGTCTTTAACAAAATCACCTTTATTAATTGGTTGTAATGGTCAAAATACCATTGTCACTCAGACTAAGGTAGCATCCCGCCTTTCCAGTATTTTTCCGTCAACCCTATCCCGCTGTCTTGTTATCATGTTTATAATTTTTCACCCCATTGGAATTTACCACATCTCTATCATTTCCTGCCTCCCTGGTACAAGGCCTTTATACCAAGGGCCCATATCAGCACTGTTTCACTAGTCTTGAGGTATCTCTTTCATTTTATGTCCTTATACTAATTATTTTTTAAATATCTTTGCAATTAGTTTTGTTAAGCAAATTCTAATTTATACTTATCATAATATGTTATTTAGCAATTTAACCTTCACTCGCAGCCTGTGGCTGTTTGTTATCAGAACTTAGTCCAAACTGCTTTTGACTGTCCTCACAGCTGTATTTTGAACAAGTTTTATTCTTTTAGTTACTCAGGAGTAATTATGGGTTATATTCGTTGGTCAATGGCTACACTTGAATTTATACATAATTGATTCTCATCTACTAAATAACTCTAAATATCAGCCTTTCATACAACAACTTAAAGTAGAAAGCATGGCAAGTTGTTTCACAGAGGGAAAGATAAAAAATAAAGGAGCGACTCCGATTGCCAAGACACAGTGGTAAGGTCAGGAGAGGAGACCAAAAGCCTAGTCAAAAAGATGGGTTTTAAGAAGGTTTTTAAAGTGGAGACAGAAGGAGATGTGTAGGTGTTTTGGGAGAGAGTTCTAGAAATTCTAAAATATTAACCTATCATAGAACCATCGAATAGTACAGCACAGAAGGAGGCCAGTCGGCCCATCGAGTCTGCGCCGGCTCTTTCGAAGAGTGATCCAGTTAGTCCCACTCCCCCGCTCTCTCCCCATATGAAGTTATCCCCGGTGTCCTGGTCAATATTTATCTATCAACCAACAAGACAAAAACAGATTATCTGGTCATTATCACATTGCTGTTTGTGGGATCTTGCTGTGTGCAAATTGGCTGCAGCGTGTCCCACATTACAACAGTGACTCCACTTGAAAAGTACTTCATTGACTGTCCGGTGGTCGTGAAAGGTGCTATATAAATGCAAGTCTTTCATTTTTTCTTTCATATCCCTGCAATTTTTTTCTCCTTCGAGTATTTATCCAATTCCCTTTTGAAGGCTACTATTGAATTGTACAGGGCCTTGGTGAAACCGCACCTTGAGTATTGTGTGCAGTTTTGGTCGCCTTATCTGAGGAAGGATGTTCTTGCCATGGAAGGAGTGCAGCGAAGATTTACCAGGCTGATACCTGGGATGGCAGGAATGACGTATGAGGAGAGATTGGGTTGATTGGGCTTGTACTTGCTGGAGTTTAGAAGAAGGAGAGGGGATCTCATCGAAACTTATAAAATTCTGACAGGACTGGACAGACTAGATGCAGGAAGGATGTTTCCGATGGCCGGGGAGTCCAGAACCAGGGGTCATAGTCTAAGGATAAGGGGTAAGCCATTCAGGACTGAGATGAGGAGGAATTTCTTCACCCAGAGAGTGGTGATCCTGTGGAATTCTCTGCCACAGAGGGCGGTGGAGGCCAATTCGTTAAATATATTCAAGAAGGAGTTGGATATATTTCTTAAGGCTAAAGGGATCAAGGGATATGGGGAGAAGGCAGGGACAGGGTACTGAATTTGGATGATCAGCCATGATCTCATTGAATGGCGGAGCAGGCTCGAGGGGCCGAATGGCCTACTCCTGCTCCTATCTTCTATGTTTCTATGTTTCTATGAATCTGCCTCCACCACCCTATCAGGCAGTGCATTCCAAATCCTAACCACTCGCTGCGTAAAAAAAGTTTAGAATCATATAATCATAGAAATTTACGGCACAGAAGGAGGCCATTCAGCCCCTTGTGTCTGTGCCGGCCGAAAAAGAGCTCTCCAGCCTAATCCCACTTTCCAGCTCTTGGTCCGTAGCCCGTAGGTTACGGCACTTCAAGCGCAGATCCAAGTACTTTTTCAATGTGATGAGGGTTTAGTGTGATAGTGGTATAACATTAGCATCCCTCCAGTTCTCCGGCACTACTACTGTATCCAATGAGGATTGAAAGATTGTGACCGATACCTCTGCTGTTTCTATCTTTGCTTCTTCCAGCAACACAGGATGCATTCCATCCGGACCAGGTGACCTACCGACTTTCAGTAATGCTAATCTTTTTAGTATGTCTTCTCTATCTATTACTATCCTGTCCATAACTTCCCTCTCCTCTTTTAGTGTAATCTTCACATCATCCGCTTCCTTTTTGAAGACAGATGCAAAGTACTCATTTAATACTTTAGCTGTGTCCTCTGCCTCTACATGAATATGTCCCTTTGGGTTCTTAATAGAATCAGAGACGTTTACAGCACAGAAGGAGGCCACCCGGCCCAGCGCGTCCGCACCGCTTTTCTGCACGTCACCTCTGGTTCATTTGCCAATCATCTTAAATCTGTGCCCTCTCGCTATCGACCCTTCAACCTATTTTGACAACCTGTGTACTTCCATCATTGAAGTGTTATGTTGTTACAGGACTACAACACCCAGAATGCTGTGCATTTCCTGCAATGTGCCAACCCTTGCTGAACTACAACTCCAACAATGCTGTGCATTTCCTGCAATGTTCCAACCCTTCCTGAACTCCAACTCCAACAATGCTGTGCATTTCCTGCAATGTTCCAACCCTTCCTGAACTACAATTCCAACAATGCTGTGCATTTCTTGCAATGTTCCAACTCTTCCTGAACTCCAACTCCAACAATGCTGTGCATTTCCTGCAATGTTCCAACCCTTCCTGAACTCCAACTCCAACAATGCTGTGCATTTCCTGCAATGTTCCAACCCTTCCTGAACTACAATTCCAACAATGCTGTGCATTTCCTGCAATGTTCCAACTCTTCCTGAACTACAATTCCAACAATGCTGTGCATTTCCTGCAATGTTCCAACTCTTCCTGAACTCCAACTCCAACAATGCTGTGCATTTCCTGAAATGTTCCAACTCTTCCTGAACTCCAACTCCAACAATGCTGTGCATTTCCTGCAATGTTCCAACCCTTCCTGAACTCCAACTCCAACAATGCTGTGCATTTCCTGCAATGTTCCAACCCTTCCTGAACTACAATTCCAACAATGCTGTGCATTTCCTGCAATGTTCCAACCCTTCCTGAACTCCAACTCCAACAATGCTGTGCATTTCCTGCAATGTTCCAACCCTTCCTGAACTCCAACTCCAACAATGTTGTGTGTTTCCTTTTCGCAACTGAGATTTAAGATTGCAACACTGCAAGTGTGACAAACACAGACAGAGAGAGGGAGAGAAAGAGACACAGACAGACAGAGAAAGGGGTAGACACAGAGAAGGAGAATAAGAGGGCAACAGGGAGAAAGAGGAAAGGGCTAAGGGTAACTGACAGACAGACATAACCGTACAGAGAAAAAGAGGGCAACACAGACAGAGGAACGAAAAGTGAGAAAGTCCAGAGAGAGAAAAGAGCAAAGGACTGTGGCACTTCGTGCTTTCCGATCTCTGGCTGGAGGCAGTGAGTGCAGTGTTCACTTCCTTGGATTGCTTTGGCCAGAATGCAGTTGTAAAATTTGCTTTTTGCTGAATTGTTATATTTTGAAAAGGTAAGTAAAGGGCAGAGTTAATTAACTGGTGCCTTTCCTGCAGATTTATTTCGCTGTTAAAATCTCACACCAGCACAAGTGAGGTGCAAAGTGCTGCTGTGATTACAGCATCAGTCTGATCTTCCCGGTCAGGTTTCTGGTGTGCTACACTTGAATCAACCGAAGAGAAGGCAACTAAGAACGGAAGGTGAGGGACGGGGAAACAGAAAAAGGGTGTGGTAAACCACTGTTATACCTGTCTGTATGTGTATGTGTATTCCACTAGGTACAGGTCTGGACATGCCTCGGCTGACTCCTCCCACTATTCCAGGTATATAAGTGACTACCTCCCAGTCCCTTAGTATTCTGGACGGGTCGACCACTCGAGACTAGACCTTCATTCTTTAGTTAATAAAAGCCTGGTTGTTACTCGCTTAACCTCAGTCTTTTGAGTAATTGATGGCGCATCAATTTTATTAACTAAATTTTTTATAATGGAGAAGATCCTCACACCAGCATGCCTGGACCTGGACAGTCGGGAAGCGGACGCTTCCACCAAGTTTGCTCACTGGTTCATGTGCTTCGAGGCATTCCTGACTGCCTCCACTGCGGTCGTAACGGATGCGAACAAACTGTCTGTCCTGATCTCCAAGGTGAACCACCGAGTGTGCTCAGTCATCCGGGACGCGACCTCGTACACAGCCGCCCTCCAGCTCCTCAAGACCCAGTACACGCGCCCTGTGAACGAAGTTTACGCCAGGCACCTCCTGGGGAGTCGCAAGCAACAACCTGGGGAATCGACTGAGGAATACCTCCAAGCACTGTCCGTGCTTGGCCGGGCCTGTGGGTGTAAGGCGGTAACGTCCACTAAGTACACGGAGGAACTGATCCGGGATGCCTTCGTAGCGGGCCGCAGGTCCAACTACACCCAACAGCGACTGCTGGAGCAGAGTGACCTCACCCTCAACAAAGCCTCCGAAATCGCACTAACGCTGGACGCAGCCTACCGGGGCATGGATGCCTACTCCTCTGCACCATGGACGCCGCGGGGAACGACAACCTGGGACACGGTAGGACAGCCCCATAGCACCGTGCCACCCCAGCCACAGCCCAACAACGGCCCAACCACCGCAGCAGTGTCCCAAAGCCAGACAGCAGTATCCCAAGGCCAGAAATGCTACTTCTGTGGCCAGGCCAAACACCCCAGAGCACGCTGCCCGGCGAAGAATGCGACCTGCTCGGGCTGCGGGAAAAAGGGACACTACGCTAGCGTCTGCAAGGCCAAAGCCACCCCGAACGCCAGCAGCGCCGCGTGTGGGCCATGCGAGCCGCCATCTTGGGCCCCCAACAGCGCCGCGTGCGGGCCGCCATCTTGGGCCTCCCCAGCCATGTGCGAACCACCGCAGCAGCAGCCATCTTGGACGACTCCAGCCACATGGGAATCATGGACGCCGCCATCTTGGACACCAGCCGGGACGCAGCAGGCCGCCAACCCCCCCCCCATCTGATACCCGCAGCGACACACCGACCCCTACGCTGGCCTCTGTTACGCTGGACCAAACGAGACCGCACCAACTAGCTCGGTCCAAAATGGACGTTAAGGTAAACGGCCATGCAATAAACTGCCTTTTTGACTCCGGGAGCACAGAGAGCTTCATCCACCCCGACACGGTGCGGCGTTGCTCTCTCCCAGTCCTGCCTGCGCACCAGCGGATTTCTATGGCCGCCGAGTCCCAGTCAGTGGACATTGGCGGCTACTGCGTGGTGACACTAGTAGTAGACGGGACTGTGTTCAATAATTTTAAACTCCTGGTCCTGCCCCAACTTTGCGCTGCCGTTCTACTGGGGTTGGATTTCCAGTGCCACCTCAAAAGCGTTACGATGGCGTACGGTGGCCCCCTCCCCCCACTCACAGTCCGCAGCCAGCAGCCTCCAAATTGCCCGCCGCGCACCAGATGCAACCTCTCCACACTCAGAGTCCCACCCCCCCACTGTTTGCTAACCTCACCCCCGACTGTAAGCCCATCGCCACAAAGAGCAGGCGATACAGTGCCGGGGACAGGGTTTTCATCAAAACCGAAGTGGAGCGGCTCCTGAAGGAGGGGATTATTGAGGGCAGCTCCAGCCCCTGGCGAGCCCAGGTTGTGGTCGTTAAGACCGGCGAGAAACAACGCCTGGTCATCGACTACAGCCAAACAATAAACCGCTACACCCTGCTGGACGCCTACCCACTCCCCCGCATAGCTGACATGGTCAACCAGATCGCGCAGTACCGCGTCTTTTCGACCATTGACCTGAAATCAGCGTACCACCAGCTCCCCATCCGCCCCGAAGACCGCCAGTATACTGCTTTTGAGGCAAACGGCCGCCTCTATCACTTCCTTAGGGTTCCCTTTGGCGTTACCAACGGGGTCTCCGTCTTCCAAAGGGAGATGGACCGGATGGTCGATCAAAACGCGCTGCAGGCCACTTTCCCTTACCTAGACAATGTGACCATCTGCGGCCATGACTTGCAGGACCATGACGCAAACCTCGAGAAATTCCTCCGCACCGCCCAACTCCTGAACCTGACATATAACAAGGAGAAGTGCATATTCCGCACAGACCGCCTCGCCATCCTTGGCTGTGTTGTGGAACACGGGGTCATCGGTCCCGACCCGGACCGGATGCGTCCCCTTATGGAACGCCCACTGCCCCACTGCCTAAAAGCTCTGAAGAGGTGCCTAGGGTTTTTTTCCTACTACGCCCAGTGGGTCCCCTACTATGCAGACAAAGCCCGTCCGCTGATCAAATCCACCTCTTTTCCCCTGATGGCAGAGGCCCGCTCGGCCTTCCACCGTATCAAGGAGGACATTGCCAAAGCCACCATGCACACAGTGGACGAATCCATCCCCTTCCAGGTGGAAAGCGATGCGTCCGACTTCGCTCTGGCCGCCACCCTTAATCAGGCGGGGAGACCTGTGGCATTCTTCTCACGAACCCTCCAGGGACCGGAGACCAGACACTCCGCGGTCGAGAAGGAGGCCCAGGCTATTGTGGAGGCTGTGCGTCATTGGAGGCACTACCTGGCCGGAAAACGATTTACCCTGCTCACTGACCAGCGTTCAGTTGCTTTTATGTTCAACAACAAGCAGAGGGGCAAAATCAAAAATGACAAGATCTTGAGGTGGAGAATCGAACTTTCCACCTACAATTACGAGATCTTGTACCGGCCTGGGAAGCTCAATGAACCCCCAGATACCCTATCGTGTGGCACCTGCGCCAGCGCGCAGATCGATAGGCTGAGGGCCCTCCACAATGACCTCTGCCACCCGGGGTCACCAGGTTCTTCCACTTCATCAAGGCCCGCAACCTGCCTTACTCCATTGAGGAGGTCAGGACCATGACCAAGAACTGCCAAGTCTGCGCTGAGTGCAAACCACACTTTTATAGACCAGACAGAGCCCACCTGATAAAAGCCACTCGCCCTTTCGAACGCCTGAGCGTCGATTTTAAAGGGCCTCTCCCCTCCTCCGACCGCAATGTGTACTTCCTCAACATCATTGACGAGTACTCCCGTTTCCCGTTCGCTATCCCCTGCCCGGACATGACCAGTGCCACGGTCATTAAATGTCTGAACAGCCTCTTCACCCTGTTCGGTTTCCCCAGCTATATCCATAGCGACCGGGGCTCATCGTTTATGAGCGACGAACTCCGCCAGTACCTGCTCGCTAGGGGTATTGCCACAAGCAGGACCACCAGTTACAACCCCCGGGGGAACGGACAGGTGGAAAGAGAAAATGCGACAGTTTGGAAGGCCGCCCTGCTAGCCTTAAAGTCTAGGGCCGGTACTACTGAGAAGACACGTGAGGACCAATAAAACGGACCCCCTGGTCGAGAGGGTCGACCTCCTCCATGCCAACCCCCAGTACGCTTACATTGCGTACCCGGACGGGCGGGAGGACACAGTCTCCATACGAGACCTCGCACCCTCGGGTACCCATTACCACCCCCCACCCACGACACCTTCGGGGACCGCTGTAACCCACTACCCATTACCACCACCCCCCACGACCCGATATCCAACCCCAGCAGCCGGCTCGCCTTGGACCGTCACCCACGAGGACTACACTCCAGTGCCCCAGCCTACACGGGACGTGACGCCGGAAGCTCCACCACCCCTGCCGTCGCCACGTCGATCACAGCGGCAGACAAGACCTCCGGAGAGACTCCAATACACGAACTTTTAAATACACTTCACCCCGCCGGACTCATTTTTAAACAAGGGGTGAATGTGGTAAACCACTGTTATACCTGTCTGTATGTGTATGTGTTTTCCACTGGGTACAGGTCTGGACATGCCTCGGCTGACTCCTCCCACTATTCCAGGTATATAAGTGACTACCTCCCAGTCCCTTAGTATTCTGGACGGGTCGACCACTCGAGACTAGACCTTCATTCTTTAGTTAATAAAAGCCTGGTTGTTACTCGCTTAAACCTCAGAGAAGGCAACTAAGAACGGGAGGTGAGGGACGGGGAAACAGAAAAAGGGTACGGGTTCTAATTTAGAAATGGCGGGACATGAGGGCACCGAAAATGAGTGGACCAGAATTGAGAACGCAATCCGTATAAGTTTAAGGCATTTACGGGACAGGTATATAGGGACCAGCAGACACCAGACAGAAGAGAGGATGCCTTTTGAGCTACAGTCAGAGCAACTAGAAGTGACGCCCTTACAGAAATTGCCGGTAAGGACTGAGTGTTCAGTTTCTCTCTGTCTCACCTTCTGTCCTCCTGGTGCAGGACGTTCTTCGGTGTGTTTCTACAATGTCACAATCACAGATCTGTAACGTCCGACATCACTGAGCTATCACTCCCTCGCTTTCTAATTTAAAATTGATTTGTCTTAATCGCTGAGCAGGATGTTAGTGCTGAGATAGGGAACTCCAATCCAACCCCTGGGATAGGGAACTCCAATCCACCTCCTGGGATAGGGAACTCCAATCCACCTCCTGGGATAGGGAACTCCAATCCACCTGCTGGGATAGGGAACTCCAATCCACCTCCTGGGATAGGGAACTTCAATCCAACCCCTGGGATAGGGAACTCCAATCCAACCCCTGGGATAGGGAACTCCAATCCAAACTCTGGGATAGGGAACTCCAATCCACCTCCTGGGATAGGGAACTCCAATCCACCCCCTGGGATAGGGAACTCCAATCCACCTCTTGGGATAGGGAACTCCAATCCACCTCCCGGGATAGGGAACTCCAATCCACCTCCCGGGATAGGGAACTCCAATCCACCTCCCGGGATAGGGAACTCCAATCCACCTCCCGGGATAGGGAACTCCAATCCACCTCCCGGGATAGGGAACTCCAATCCACCTCCCGGGATAGGGAACTCCAATCCACCTCCCGGGATAGGGAACTCCAATCCACCTCCCGGGATAGGGAACGCCAATCCACCTCCCGGGATAGGGAACTCCAATCCACCTCCCGGGATAGGGAACTCCTATCCACCTCCTGGGATAGGGAACTCCAATCCACCTCCCGGGATAGGGAACTCCAATCCACCTCCCGGGATAGGGAACTCCAATCCACCTCCCGGGATAGGGAACTCCAATACACCTCCCGGGATAGGGAACTCCAATCCACCTCCCGGGATAGGGAACTCCAATCCACCTCCCGGGATAGGGAACTCCAATCCACCTCCCGGGATAGGGAACTCCTATCCACCTCCTGGGATAGGGAACTCCAATCCACCTCCTGGGATAGGGAACTCCAATCCACCTCCTGGGATAGGGAACTCCAATCCACCTCCTGGGATAGGGAACTCCAATCAAACCCCTGGGATAGGGAACTCCAATCCACCTCCTGGGATAGGGAACTCCAATACACCTCCTGGGATAGGGAACTCCAATACACCTCCTGGGATAGGGAACTCCAATCCACCTCCTGGGATAGGGAACTCCAATCCACCTCCTGGGATAGGGAACTCCAATCCACCTCCCGGGATAGGGAACTCCAATCCACCTCCCGGGATAGGGAACTCCAATCCACCTCCCGGGATAGGGAACTCCAATCCACCTCCCGGGATAGGGAACTCCAATCCACCTCCCGGGATAGGGAACTCCAATACACCTCCCGGGATAGGGAACTCCAATCCACCTCCCGGGATAGGGAACTCCAATCCACCTCCCGGGATAGGGAACTCCAATCCACCTCCCGGGATAGGGAACTCCTATCCACCTCCTGGGATAGGGAACTCCAATCCACCTCCTGGGATAGGGAACTCCAATCCACCTCCTGGGATAGGGAACTCCAATCCACCTCCTGGGATAGGGAACTCCAATCAAACCCCTGGGATAGGGAACTCCAATCCACCTCCTGGGATAGGGAACTCCAATACACCTCCTGGGATAGGGAACTCCAATCCACCTCCTGGGATAGGGAACTCCAATCCACCTCCTGGGATAGGGAACTCCAATCCACCTCCTGGGATAGGGAACTCCAATCCACCTCCTGGGATAGGGAACTCCAATCCACCTCCTGGGATACGGAACTCCAATCCACCTCCCGGGATAGGGAACTCCAATCCACCTCCTGGGATAGGGAACTCCTGACCGAGCTATCACTCCCTCGGTTTCTAATTTAAAATTGATTCATCTTAATCGCTTAGCAGGATGTTAGTGCTGGGATTGGGAACTCCAATCCACCTGACCGAGCTGGCCGAATCCTGAAGGATATAACTGCCAGTCTGGGCCTGCGACAGGTGGTGAGAGAACCAACACGAGAGAAAAACCTACTTGACCTCGTCCTCACCAATCTACATGTCGCAGATGCATCTGTCCATGACAGTATTGGTAACAGTGACCACCGCACAGTCATTGTGGAGACGAAGTCCCGTCTTCACACTGAGGATGTTAGATCCGTGTATTTTTATGTTGTGTGTCCTTCAATTACTAGACACGAGACTGCAGGGAACAATCAACAGGTGTTTACTGGATGAGAGTTACTCTAAAACTAAACATACAGATCCCTACTCAGGGTTTATATACAGGTGTGGTCACTGCTGGTACTACAGTATACAGGAGCTGTAAAAAGTAGTTCTCCCCTTAAAGGTACATACACTACAATTCCTCCCCTTTTAGATTAACAGTACCATAACATTCGTTTAACAATTAACACTTTTAACATGCACATTAACTGAAAATAGTCCATTTATAAATTCAGTCTTCGGGGCGGCTTCCTGATCCTTTCTGGATAGCGCCTTTCCTGAGTGTCTTGCTTTTGGTGTGGAGGCCCCCTGTCGTCAGTTGGTTCATCAGCTTCCAATGCTACTGTTTCTGGGGTAGATGCTACCTGTATGTCGGGTTCATCACCAGGTGCGCGAGACATGGGGTTGACTCATTCCTGTGACTCTAGGATCTGGTCGACATGGCGTCTCACAATGTTCTCCCCAACATCCACTGTGTACATTAGTGGCCCCTGCCTTGTGCATATCGTTCCTGGTTGCCATTTCTCTGTTCGGTAGTCGCGGGCCAAGACTGGTTGCCCTACATTGAAGCTCCTTGTCGGCTTCTCATTGATGTGCTGGAATTGCTTATTCTCAACATCTCTTCGTACATTTGGTCTGAGCAAATCCAGACGAGATCTCAACCTTCGATTAAAGAACATCATGGCCGGGGTCTGGTTGGTGACTGCATGTGTTGCATTTCTGTAGGCTAACAGGAAATTGTCCACATTATGCTGCAGTGGAATGTCGTCATCGCACATGGCCCTTACTGCTTTCTTAAAGGTTTGTACGAACCTCTCAGCCAATCTATTTGTGGCTGGATGATACGGGGCGGATGTGTAATGCCTTACCCCATTCCTTTTCATGAATCTTCGAAACTCTTCGGACACAAACTGTGGTCCGTTATCAGAGCAAATCTGCTCTGGCAAGCCGTTCCTGGCAAATATGGTCCGTAGGACTGCAATAGTTTTCTCTGTGGTGGTGGGCGACATTTTGATCACCTCAGGCCATTTCGAGTGTGCATCCACGGCTATTAAAAACATTGAGTCCATGAATGGACCAGCAAAATCAATATGCACCCGTTGCCATGGAGATGAGGGCCACTCCCATGGGTGTAGAGGGGCATGTGGTGGTGCATTTTGGACCTTCTGGCATCCTGAGCAGCTCTTTGTCAGGTCCTCAATTTGCTGATTGATCCCCGGCCACCACACATAAGCCCTAGCAAGGCTTTTCATTTTCACCCCTCCCAGATAGCCTTCGTGAAGCTCATTTAGCACTCTCTCCCTTAACTTGGGTGGAATTACTGTTGTGTATGTACCTTTAAGGGAATAACTGGTCTCAGACTGCAGTACCGGCAGTGACCACCCCTGTATAAAAGGCGCTAGCAGCCTTCTGTAGTTTCAGTATCCCGATTATAACAAGTCTTTACTGAATGGAGACAATCAACTCCTGCTGTCTGTGTCTCAATTATACACGGACATAATATTGGCGACAAGCAGATACGAACTTACCTACAGTCTGCACCACCTCTTGGGATCCATTCCTGAAGCGAAGTGAGCAGAGGTCGATGCCAGAAGGAAGAAAGAAGCAGTAGAAACGGGCGTCGACCGTGGGCATCCGCCCCTGAGTCAGCGGAGTTGAAGATTGCAGGAGAAGCTGTCGAGAGCGGGGCTTGGTTCCTGTCGACGGTGCTTCAGCTAATCGGGCTGGTGGCAGGTAGTACACTGATCCTTCCTGGGCTGCAGCGGTCTAGAACTTGAGCGGGTGGCTTGCAACGGGGCCGAGCAGCGTTGTCGGGAAGAGGAGAGAGAGAGAGGGTGGAGCACACAGGGCGCGGCCGGTGCTATGAAGCCAGGCAGCGTATGGACTCGAGAAGAGGGAGGCAAGAGTCCCACAGGGTTGTTCCACGACGGGAAAATAATTTGTAAAAAATATTAAACGCGCAGAAAACCGCGAGGAGCTGCAGGTTGCAACGGAAACCGTGGAAAGCAGCGCTAGCAACAGCGGGAAGAAGGCAAAGCGCGGGAGGCGCCATCTTAATCCAGCGGGGAAGAAGGCAAAGCGCGGGAGGCGCCATTTTGTTAAATCGGGGAACAAGGCAAAGCGCGGGAGGCGCCATTTTAGATTTCCACGATGCCGAAGACTGGCTGTATCACTGCCTTTGATAATGCAATAGAGGACTGGACCACGTATGTGGAAAGAGTCGAGGTATATTGCGAGGCAAACGAAATAGCCGATGAAAAAAAGGCATCGGTACTGCTAAACTTAATGGGCACAAGAACGTACGGCCTATTGCGGGACCTGATTACTCCAACCAAACCGAAGACGAAGAGTTTTAACGAAATTGTTGCTATCCTGCAGGAACACCTAAACCCTGCACCGCTGCTGATAGCAGAAAGATTTAAATTCCACAGGAGAACTCAACATAAAGATGAGAGCAATGCTGAGTACCTTACGGAACTACGCAAGCTATTAAAGCACTGCCAGTTCGGAGCAGGACTGGCAGATACCCTACGGGACAAATTTGTCTGTGGACTCCTGAGTGAAGGAACACAGAAGAAGTTACTCTCAGAGAAAGAGCTGACATTAGATAAGGCTTTCAGCATGGCAGTATCGTACGAAGCAGCAGCCAGGGGAGCTGCGGAAATACAACAAAAGCCACAGGAATACAGCACCCACGAAATGACATGGGGATTTGCAAAATGTTATCGCTGCGGCACAACTAACCATGACCATAAGGACTGCTGGTCCAAGGACAAAATATGCAGGCAATGCGGAAAGATGGGACACATTGCACGAGTTTGCAGGTCTGGGAAGAAGACCAACGACAACAAAAAGGCTACTAAGGAACCGTACAAGAAAGTACAAAAGATGACGGACAGTAGTTCCGAAGACCAGGTGAGCGATAGTGAATCCGGGAACAAGAGACTAAGCTGTCTCAAACTTCACAATGTAATCGCAAAAGAGGATCACCGAACCATTTGGGTCACCCTCACGATAGCAGGGTCCCAAGTTAAAATGGAATTGGATACAGGATCAGCGCTAACCATCATGAATCGACGAGACTACGAGCGGCTATTCTCACACATACCCTTGAGAGAGACATCCATCATCTTGACGACGTATACGGGGCAAAAAGTATACCCCAGAGGAAAAATAAGGGTGCCTGTCAAATACAACGGCAAGACAATACGGAAATTGTATCTCTACATACTGCAAGATGGTGGACCACCGTTATTGGGACCTGAATGGATCAGAAAGATAAGCTTAGATTGGCACTCCATTCAGGCAATGACGGTGGATGGTAAAAAAGATGACGACGTCACTCCTGGACGATTGTCAACAATCTTAGCTAACGCCAAAGAGGTATTTCAACAAGAACTGGGAACTCTTAAAGGCGTAACCGCCTCGATAAAAATAGAAGAGAATGCAATTCCCAAGTTTTTCAAAGCAAGACCGGTACCATATGCAATTCGCCCAGCCGTCGAGGCAGAGCTGGAGAATCTGGAGAATGCAGGCGTGTTGTCTAAGGTAGACTGGAGCGAGTGGGCGACGCCCATCGTTCCTGTCATGAAGAAAACGTTAAACAATAAGTCTGAGGAGCCAAGGAAGGTTTGCATCTGTGGGGACTTCAAGGTGACGGTGAACCCAGTCCTTCACACAGTACAATATCCTCTTCCAAGGATAGAAGACATCTTCGCCTCACTATCTGGAGGGAAGCGTTTTACAAAAATTGACCTAGCACAAGCGTATTTGCAGATGGAGGTTGAAGAATCCTCTAGGAAGTATCTCACGATAAACACTCACAAAGGTCTTTACCAGTATCATCGATTGGTATTCGGAGTAGCATCAGCTCCGGCGATATGGCAAAGAGCGATGGAACAAGTCCTGCAAGGGATTCCGGGGACTCAGTGTTACTTGAACGACATCCTAGTGACAGGTGAAGATGACAGTGAACACCTTAACAACCTAGAACAGGTGCTCACTAGACTATGGGAACATGGGCTACGAGCCAACTGCCCCAAGTGCGAGTTTTTTAAGAAACAGATATCGTATTGTGGCCACGTGATTGATGAAGAGGGGTTACACAAGTCCCCTGACAAAATTGAAGCGGTTGTTAAGGCCCCAGCGCCTGAAAATGTGTCGCAACTGAGGTCCTTCCTCGGATTGGTGAATTACTACCATAAGTTTTTACCCAATTTGTCCACAATTCTGCACCCACTGAACGCCCTACTACGAACGGGAGTAGCATGGAAATGGAGCAATGACTGTAAGCGGGCCTTTCAGAAGAGTAAGGACTTAATCACTTCAAGAGAAGCATTGGCTCACTACAACCCATCACTACCGATAAGACTGGCGTGTGAGGCGTCTCCCTATGGCATTGGGGCGGTACTGTCACATAAGTTCCTTGATGGTTTAGAGAGGCCGATAGCTTTTGCGTCACGCTCGTTAACTTCAGCCGAGCGTAACTACACCCAGATTGACAGAGAGGCCCTCAGCCTAGTGTGGGGGGTGAAGAAGTTCAATCACTACCTGCACAGTCAAAAATTTACTCTACTAACTGATCATCAACCTCTTATCTCCATTTTCAACCCTCAGAAGGGCGTACCGATAATGACAGCACAACGGCTACAGAAGTGGTCCCTTTTCCTAGAGGCACACCAATATGACATCGAGTACAAAGGAACTAAACAGCATGGGAATGCTGATGGATTGTCGCGCCTACCGTTGCCGATGGTGGAAGAAGAACTTGCAGTGGATCCAATGGAGATATTCCACTCGACCATAGTCGAATGTCTACCTGTGACGAATGCAAACATAGAAAAGGAAACACGAAATGACCCGACACTATCCCGGGTCTATGATTTAACGGTGAAGGGATGGCCAGCACATGGCGAATCACTGCTGCCAGCATTCTCGCCGAGAAGAGAACAGCTGTCAGTGTGCAGAAGAACCTTGATGTGTGGATCCAGAGTAGTAATTCCACCCAAATTGAAGGATAGAGTGCTCAATGAGCTTCATGAGGGTCATCTGGGAGGGGTAAAAATGAAGAACTTAGCCAGAGCGTTTGTGTGGTGGCCGGGAATCGATAGAGAAATCGAAGAGATGACCAAGAGCTGTACAGGATGCCAGAAGGTCCAAAACGCCCCACCACAAGCCCCTCTACATCCATGGGAGTGGCCCTCATCTCCATGGCAAAGGGTGCACATTGATTTTGCTGGTCCCTTCATGGACTCGATGTTTTTAATTGCGGTGGATGCACATTCAAAGTGGCCAGAGGTAATAAAAATGTCCTCAACCACCACAGAAAAAACTATCACAGTCTTACGAACCATATTCGCCAGGAATGGGCTGCCTGAACAGATTTGCTCTGACAATGGACCACAGTTTGTGTCTGAAGAGTTCCGGAGGTTCTTAAAGAACAATGGTGTTAAGCATTACACATCTGCCCCATATCATCCAGCCACTAATGGATTGGCCGAGAGGTTTGTTCAAACATTCAAGAAGGCTATCAAGGCAATGTGTAATGAAGATATACCCCTACAACACAAGGTGGACAACTTCTTGTTTGCCTACCGGAATGCGGCACATGCGGTTACCAACCAAACTCCAGCCATGATGTTCTTCAATCGAAGACTACGATGCCGCTTGGATTTGGTTAAGCCAAACGTCCGAAGAGATGTGGAGAACAGGCAGTTTCAGAATATGAATGAAAGGCTGACCAGGAGTTTTAAGATAGGTCAACCAGTTTTGGCCCGGGACTACCGCACAGAGAAATGGCAGCCAGGAACGATTTGTACACGGCAAGGACCTCTCATGTATACCGTGGACGTGGGAGAGAGCATTGTAAGACGCCATGCTGACCAGATTCTAGAGTCACTGGAAAACGTCAACTCCACACCACGATCTGATACACCTGGCGATGAAACCGACGTACCAATTGCATCTACCGCTGAATCGGTGATATTGGAAGCAGATGAACCAAACAACGACATTGATCCCGACTCAACCTTGCCAGAAGAACCTGATACCCCAAAGAGGCGTTATCCAGACAGAATCAGGAAGCCTCCTCAAAGACTGAACTTATAATTGCTTAACGTCAACCAATGTATCTAGCAACTGTAATTGTGATTGTAATTAGTTATCATTTAGTTGTTAAATGAATGTTATGTACTGTTTATCTAAAAGGGGAGGAATTGTTGTGTATGTACCTTTAAGGGAATAACTGGTCTCAGACTGCAGTACCGGCAGTGACCACCCCTGTATAAAAGGCGCTAGCAGCCTTCTGTAGTTTCAGTTTCCCGATTGTCTCCATTCAGTAAAGACTTGTTATAATCAACTCCTGCTGTCCGTGTCTCAATTATACACGGACATAATAATTACCATTCGGGATCCACACATCAAGGTCCCCTGGCATACTGACAGCTGTTCTCTTCTGGATGAGAATGCTGGCAACAGTGAGTCGCCATGTGTTGGCCATCCCTTCACCGTCAAGTCATATACCCGAGACAGTGTCGGGTCATTTCGGGTCTCCTTCTCTATATTAGCGTTAGTTACTGGCAAGCGTTCAATTATAGTCGAATAAAATATTTCGACAGGGTCCACTGCTGGTGCTTCCTCCGCAGTAGGCAGTGGCAGGCGTGATAGCCCATCAGCGTTTCCATGCTGTTTCGTGCCCTTATACTCCATTTCATATTGGTTCGCTCCTAGAAGAAGGGACCATCTTTGTAGCCATTGCGCAGTCATCACCGGAACGCCCTTCTTTGGATTAAAGATGGAGACAAGTGGTTGGTGGTCATTCAGCAAGATGAACTTCTGCCCGTGCAGATACTGGTTGAACTTTTTCACTCCCCACACTAGGCTGAGGGTTTCCCTGTCAATCTGGGCATAGTTACGCTCGGCTGAGGTTAGTGACTGAGACGCAAAGGCTACCGGCCTCTCCGAGTTGTCCGGGAACTTGTGCGACAGCACCGCTCCAATGCCATAGGGTGATGCATCACACGCCAACTGAATTGGTAGTGCTGGGTTGAAATGAGCCAACACCTCTTTTGATGTGATCAATTCTTTGCACTTCTGGAAAGCTCGTTTACATTCGTCATTTCACTTCCATGGTAACCCTGTTTGCAGTAGGGTGTTCAGTGGGTGTAGTACTGTAGACAAATTCGGCAAGAACTTATGGTAGTAGTTCACCAGCCCGAGGAACGACCTCATTTGTGACACACTTTCCGGTGCTGGAGCCTTGACTACTGTCTCAATCTTTTCAGGGGACTTATGTAACCCCTCTTCATCAATAACGTGGCCACAATACGAGATCTGCTTCTGGAAAAACTCGCATTTGTGGCGATTTGCTTGGTGCCCATATTCCTTCAATTTAGTGAGCACCTGCTCCAGGTTGGCAAGGTGATCACTGTCATTTTCGCCCGTGACCAGGATGTCGTCCAAATAACACTGGGTCCCTGGAATCCCTTGCAGGACTTGATCCATTGCCCTTTGCCAAATAGCTGGAGCTGATGCTACCCCGAACACCAGCCGGTTCTTTTGGTAGAGACCTTTATGAGTGTTGATCGTGAGGTACTGTTTCGAGGCTTCTTCTACCTCCATTTGCAGGTACGCCTGGGCCAGATCAATCTTAGTGAAGCGTTTCCCTCCAGATAGCGAGGCGAAAATATCTTCAATCCGCGGAAGCGGATATTGTACCGTGTGAAGGACTGGGTTCACTGTCACCTTAAAGTCCCCACAGATGCGAACTGATATACCTATCAATTCGTCCAATAAAAAGCGACGAGTTAGGAACGTAACTAAAGGTTTTTATTGACTAAATAACAGAGCCCACCCTCGTGGGTGATCGGGTCCAACAAGGAGGAATACCAGCCAGTCGACTACCTTTATACCTGGGCAGGTAGGTGGAGCCATGGGCGGAGTCGGAGGTGGTCAGCCCAGGTATAACAGCGCGACAAGAGGCGACCTCGTATAGTGATACAACAGTGAGAACAGTGGTAACAGTACAACAGTGATAACTATAGTGTAACGATAGTGAACGATAAAAGTGGTTTACCACATTCACCCCTTGTTTAGATTTGAGTCCGGCGGGGTGAAGTGTACTACCAGTTCTGGTATGTCAGTCTGTCCGGAGGCCTCGTAAGCCTCTCCGATCGTCGCAGCGGCGGTGCTGCATTATCCGGTGTTAATGCTGGTGTCTGCGTGGTCGGCGAAGGCTCGTGGGGTTCCGGCATGCCGTCTACCTGGGCTGGAATTGGGGGGGGTAAGGTGGTGTCTCCGGAGTGCCCGAGGGTGCGAGGTCTCATAAGGAGACAGTGTCCTCCCGCCCGTCTGGGTAAGCCACGTAGGCGTACTGGGGGTTGGCGTGCAGGAGGTTCACCCTCTCGACCAGGGGGTCCGTTTTATGGGCCCTCACGTGCTTTCGCAGCAAGACGGGCCCCGGAGAGGTCAGCCAGGTTGGTAGAGTGGTTCCCGTAGTCGACTTCCTGGGGAAAACAAACATTCGTTCATGGGGGGTGGCGTTAACGGCAGTGCAAAGTAGTGACCGGATGGAGTGCAGCGCTGTCGGGAGGACTTCCTGCCAGCGGGAGGTTGGGAGGCCCTTAGACTTTAAGGCTAAGAGGACGGCCTTCCATACCGTCGCGTTCTCTCTTTCCACCTGGCCGTTCCCTCGGGGGTTGTAGCTGGTGGTCCTACTTGCTGCAATACCTCTCGCTAGTAGGAACTGACGGAGTTCCTCGCTCATGAAGGAGGAGCCCCGGTCACTATGTATATAGTTCGGGAACCCGAACAAGGCGAAGAGGTCGTTCAGGCACTTGATGACCGTGGTACTGGTCATGTCTGGGCAGGGGAAGGCAAAAGGGAAACGGGAGTACTCATCAACGATGTTGAGCAAGTACACATTGCGGTCAGATGACGTTAGAGGCCCCTTAAAGTCGATGCTCAGGCGCTCGAAGGGGCGGGTGGCCTTGATCAGGCTTGCTCTGTCCGGCCTATCGAAGTGCGGTTTGCACTCGGCGCAGGTCTGGCAGTTCCTGGTCATGGTCCTGACCTCCTCGATGGAGTAGGTCAGGTTGCGGGCCTTAATGAAATGGTAAAGTCTGGTGACCCCGGGGTGGCAGAGGTCGTTGTGGAGGGTCTGAAGTCTATCAATATGCGCGCTGGCGCATGTAATTCGTGAAAGAGCATCAGGGGGTTCGTTCAGCTTACCTGGCCGGTACAAGATATCATAATCGTAGGTGGATAGCTCGATTCTCCACCTCAAGATCTTGTCATTCTTGATTTTGCCCCTCAGCTTGTTATTAAACATGAAAGCAACCGAACGTTGGTCGGTGAGGAGGGTAAATCGTTTGCCTGCCAGGTAATGCCTCCAACGCCGTACCGCCTCCACAATTGCCTGGGCTTCCTTCTCGACCGACGAGTGTCGGATCTCGGGGCCCTGTAGGGTCCTTGAGAAGAAGGCCACCGGCCTCCCCTCCTGGTTAAGGGTAGCGGCTAGGGCGAAGTCGGATGCATCGCTCTCCACTTGGAAGGGGATGGACTCATCCACTGCGTGCATTGTGGCCTTGGCTATGTCTCCCTTGATGAGGGAGAAGGCCGCGCACGCTTCCTCCGTGAGGGGGAAGGATGTGGACTTCATGAGGGGTCTGGCTTTGTCCGCATAATTGGGCACCCATTGGGCATAGTAGGCGAAGAGCCCCAGGGTTCTCTTAAGTGCCTTAGGGCAGTGGGGGAGGGGTAGCTCCATGAGGGGGCGCATTCTTTCGGGGTCGGGGCCGATGAGTCCGTTCTCTACTACACAGCCAAGGATGGCAAGGCGCGAGGTGTTAAACACACATTTCTCCTTATTGTAGGTGAGGTTCAGCCGTTGGGCCGTACGGAGGAATTTCTCCAGATTCACGTCATGGTCCTGCCGGTCGCGGCCGCAGATGGTGACGTTATCTAGATAGGGGAATGTGGCCTGCAGTCCGTTCTGGTCAACCATCCGGTCCATCTCCCTTTGGAAGACCGAGACCCCGTTGGTGACACCGAAGGGGACCCTAAGGAAGTGGTATAGGCGCCCATTCGCCTCGAAGGCGGTGTACTGGCGGTCCTCGGGGTGGATAGGGAGTTGGTGGTAGGCCGACTTAAGGTCGATGGTCGAGAATACGCGGTATTGTGCAATCTGATTGACCATGTCAGATATGCGGGGAAGGGGGTATGCGTCCAGCTGGGTGTATCTGTTTATGGTCTGGCTGTAGTCGATGACCAGGCGATTTTTATCGCCGGTCTTAACGACCACGACCTGGGCACACCAGGGGCTGTTGCTCCCCTCGATAATGCCCTCTTTCAGGAGGCGCCGCACCTCAGAGCTAATGAAGGCTCTGTCCCCAGCGCTGTACCGCCTGCTCTTGGTAGCGACGGGTTTGCAGTCGGGGGTGAGGTTAGCGAACAGGGAAGGTGGCGGCACCTTGAGGGTGGATAGGCTGCAGGTGTTACGCGGTGGGCGGTTTAACATTCGCTGGTTGTCGACTGTGAGTGGGGGGAGGGGTCCACCGTATGCTAGGGTTACACTTTGGAGGTGGGATTGGAAGTCCAGCCCTAGTAGGACGGCAGCGCAGAGCTGGGGGAGGACAAGGAGTTTAAAATTTTTATACTCCGTACCCTTAACCGACAAGGTCACAACACAGTAGCCGCTAATGTCCGTGGCGTGGGACCTCGATGCCATCGAGATTCGGTTGCGCGTTGGCAGGACAGGGAGGGAGTAGTGGCTCACCGTGTCTGGGTGGATGAAGCTCTCCGTGCGTCCGCTGTCGAACAGGCAGGTCGTGGCGTGGCCGTTTACTTTGATGTCCATCATCGACTTGGACAGGTGGTGTGGGCGGGCTTGATCCAGAGTGACGGAGGCTAGTGTGTAGGTAAGCGAGTCGTTGTCGTCTGCGGGCGAGGCGGTCGTCGGGTCCGGGGGCCCGGTGGCAGTCGGGCGTGGTGGGTAAAATGGCGTCTCCCACGAGGTAGGACAAAATGGCGGAGAAGATGGCTGCCCCCATAACTCACATGAGGCACTATTGGGGTCGGTTGCCTTGATCAAAGATGGCCGCCCCATGACTCACGTGTGGGAATGCTGGCCTCAGTTGCCTTGAAAGAAGATGGCCGCCCCCACAGTTCGCATGAGGCACTGCTGGCCTCTGAAGATCCGCTCCTGCAGGCCTTAGAGAAGTGGCCTTTCTTCCTGCAGGTTGAGCAGGTAGAGTTCCTGGCTGGGCAGCGCGACCTCGGGTGCTTCTCCTGGCCGCAAAAGAAGCAGCCGGCGGCCCGATCGCGGGTGCCCGATGTCGGAGCCGGTACCGGGGGTGGCGGTCCCGGTCGGGTCCGGGACGCCGACGCTGAGGTAGGTCCCAGGGGCGGCGCTGCGAAGGGTATTGCGGTAGGGGTCGGGCCCGAGTCCCAGGGTCGCGAGCAGTACCTGGAAAACGCCTCCTGGTCCTGATGGGCCACCTCTAGGGAGAGAGCGAGGGCTTCAGCTTTGTCCAGGTCGAGGTCTTTAGCTTCAAGCAGTCTTTGCCGTGAGTAGTCGGACCGTAGGCCTTTCACAAAGGCATCGCGGATATTATCTTCCGTATTTTCAACAGCCGTCACCGCTTTAAAGTCACAGTTCCTGCCGAGTGCTCTTAGCGCCCGTAAAAATTCAGCTACAGACTCTCCTGGCTGTTGCGGGCGGGATCTTAGGAGGTGCCTGGTGTACATGTAATTTACCGGGCTCCGGTACTGCTGTTTCAGTAGTTTGATAGCAGCCTCGTATGTAGTCGTGTCCTGGATGAGTGCGTATACTCTCGGGCTCGCTTGGGCGTTCAGAACTCTTAGTTTGGATCTCTGAGGGACGCCGGATTCTTCCAGGTAGGATTCGAAGCAGTCCAGCCAGTGTTTGAAGTTGAGGGCTGAGTTTGCTGCCTGTGGGTTTAGATCCAGGTACAGTGGTTTGAGGGCTTGCAGCCAAGCCGGCTGGTGTGGCTGGTGTAGCCCGGTGTCTGAAAGCTGCTGTGGCTGTGCTTCTGGGAGGGCTCCTGGCTGGCCAGTAGTAGACATCTTTAAAATTTAGTCAATAAAATTGATATACCTATCAATTCGTCCAATAAAAAGCGACGAGTTAGGAACGTAACTAAAGGTTTTTATTGACTAAATAACAGAGCCCACCCTCGTGGGTGATCGGGTCCAACAAGGAGGAATACCAGCCAGTCAACTACCTTTATACCTGGGCAGGTAGGTGGAGCCATGGGCGGAGTCGGAGGTGGTCAGCCCAGGTATAACAGCGCGACAAGAGGCGACCTCGTATAGTGATACAACAGTGAGAACAGTGATAACAGTACAACAGTGATAACTATAGTGTAACGATAGTGAACGATAAAAGTGGTTTACCACACGAACCTTCTTTGGTCCCCCAGGCGTATTACTCAACGACCTCTTCATTACAGGAACGATGGGTGTAGCCCACTCGCTCCAGTCCACTTTGGACAATACTCCTGAACGTTCCAAACCTTCCAGCTCTGCTTTGGCGGCTGGGCGGACCGCATAAGGCACCGGTCTGGCCTTAAAGAACTTTGGGCTTGCATTTTCCTCTATTTTGATCGTCGCTATTATGCCTTTTAGTGTTCCAAGTCCCTCCTGGAACACTTCTTGTGCGTCAGTTAGCATTTTTGACAGTCGTCCAGGTGTGGCGTCATCATCCTTTTTGGCATCTACAGTCAGTGCTTGTATGGAATGCCAATCTAGCTGTATCTTCCGGATCCATTCACGTCCTAGTAGTGGTGGTCCTCCATCTGGCAATACATATAGGTCCATTTTTGGTGTTTCCTTGCCGTTATATATAACGTTCACCCTTATTTTTCCTTTGGGGTAGACTTTTTGCCCCGTGTACATCTTCAAGACAATCTTTGTATCTCTCAAGGGTATATGTGAGAATAGCTGCTTGTAGTCCCTTCGGTTTATGACTGTTAGGGCTGATCCTGTGTCCAATTCCATTTTCACTTGGACTCCAGCTATCTTGAGTGTGACCCAGATAGTTTGGTGATCCTCCATTTTGATCACCTTATGTAGTTTCAGACAACCCAGCTCCTTGCTTCCGGAGTCTGTATCACTTTCCTGTTCGACTGAACTTCTCTCCGTCACCTTATGTACCTTCTTGTACTTCTCCTGTGGAGATTTCTTGCTGCTGGTTTTCTTTCCCGACCTGCAGACTCTTGCTATGTGTCCTACTTTTCCACACTGTCTGCACACTTTGTCCTTCAACCAGCAATCATTATGGTCGTCTGTTGTTCTGCCGCAGCGATAGCACTTCACTGTTCCGTATGACATTTCATTTGTGCCATATTCTTGCGGTCTCCGTTGTATCTCTGCAGCGCCCCATGCGGCTGCTTCGTGTGATACTGCCATGCTGAAAGCCTTGTCCAGCGTAAGATCCTTTTCTGATAGAAGCCGTTTCTGGGTTCCTTCACTTTGAAGCCCACACACAAACTTGTCCCTTAAAGTATCTGCTAGTCCTGTTCCAAACTGGCAGTGTTTCGATAGCTTGTGCAGTTCCGTTAAATACTCAGCATTACTTTCATCTTTTTGCTGGTTCCTTTTGTGAAACTTAAATCTTTCTGCTATCAGCAGCGGTGTGGGGTTTAAGTGGTCCTGTAGGATTGACACTATGTTTCCAAAATCCTTTTCCACTGGCTTCTCTGGGGTTACTAGGTTTCGCAGTAAGCCATACATTTTTGCACCCTTGAATTCAACAATACCAGCGCTTTCCTCTCATCTGGCACTTCATTCGCCTTGTAGTACACTTCTATGCGTTCGACATATGTCGTCCAATCTTCGACTTCATTGTCGAACGCTGTGATACTGCCACTCTTCGGCATCCCTGGGTGTGGTTAGACTGACTCAAAATGGTGTTTTCCCGTGCTCTCCCTTCTTCTCGTGGCTCAAAATGGCGTTTTCCCGCGCTCTCCCTTCTTCTCCGCTGTGGCTCAAAATGGCGTTTTCCCGCGCTCTCCCTTCTTCTCCACTGTGGCTCAAAATGGCGTTTTCCCGCGCTCTCCCTTCTTCTCTGCTGTGGCTAAAAATGGCGTTTCCCACGCTCTCCCTTCTTCTCCGCTGCGGCTGCTCGGCCCTTGAACACCGGCTGCGCTCTGCATGTTTCCCTTTCTTCCCCGCTGACACTGATCGTCCCTTGAACACCGGCTGCGCTTTCCGCGTTTTCCTTCGCGCCTCTCTCTCTTCTCCCGTCGACGCCATTCGTTCCTGAACACCGGCTGCGCCCTGTGCGCTCTACCCTCTCTCTTCTCCCGTCGACGCCGCTCGGTCCTGAACACCGGCTGCACCCTGTGCGCTCTGCCCTCTCTCTTCTTCCATCGACGCTGCTCGGCCTTTTCTGTGCCGTCGGTCGGCTCTAGTCATCGCTGTCCGGGGAGGGTCTGCACCGTACCTGTTGCCAGCCCGTTTCGCTGGACCACCGTGACTGGAGAACCAAGCTCAGCTCTCAACAGCCTCCCCTGCGATGCTCAAATCTCCGCTAGATGACTGGGTGGTTGCTCGTGGTCGATGCCCGTGCTTCTGAACTCGACCTTCTTGCACTGTTCTCCAGGAGTGAATCCCTGGGAGGTGACACAGAGTTGCAGGTAGGTTTGAATCTGCCTCGTCGCCAATGTTAGACCCATGTATTTTTATGTTGTGTGTCCTTCAATAACTAGACACGAGACTGCAGGGAACAATTAACAGGTGTTTACTGGATGAGAGTTACTCTTAAACTGAACGTACAGATCCCTACTCAGGGTTTATATACAGGTGTGGTCACTGCCGGTACTACAGTATACAGGAGCTGTAAAAAGTAGTTCTCCCCTTAAAGGTACATACACTACAGAGGCCCTCCATCGTGTTGTGTGGCTCTACCACCGTGCTAAATGGGATAGATTCAGAACAGATCTAGCAGCTCAAAACTGGGCATCCATGAGGCGCTGTGGGCCATCAGCAGCAGCAGAATTGTACTCCACCACAATCTGTAACCTCATGGCCCGGCATATCCCTCCCTCTGCTATTACCACCAAGCCAGGGGACCAACCCTGGTTCAATAAGGAGTGTAGAAGAGCATGCCAGGAGCAGCACCAGGTGTACCTAAAAATGAGGTGCCAACCTGGGGAAGCTGCAACACAGGACTACATGCATGCTAAAAAGCAGAAGCAGCATGCTATAGACAGGGCTAAGCGATCCCACAATCAATAGATCAGATCAAAGCTCTGCAGTCCTGCCACATCCAGTCGTGAATGGTGGTGGACCATTAAACAACTAACGGCAGGAGGAGGCTCCATGAATATCCTCATCCTCAATGATGGTGGAGCCCAGCATGTGAGTGCAAAAGACAAGGCTGAATTGTTTGCAACCATCTTCAGCCAGAAGTGCCGAGTGGATGATCCATATCAGCCTACTCCTGAGGTCCCCACCATCACAGAAGCCAGTCTTCAGCCAATTTGATTCACAATTTGAGATCAAGAAATGGCTGAGCGTACTGGATACAGCAAAGGCTATGGGCCCCGACAACATCCTGGCTATCGTGCTGAAGACTTGTGCTCCAGTACTAGCTGCACCTCTAGCCAAGCTGTTCCAGTACAGCTACAACACTGGCATCTATCCGACAATGTGGAAAACTGCCCAGGTATGTCCTGTCCACAAAAAGGAGGACAAATCCAACCCGACCAATTACCGCCCCATCAGTCTACTCTCAATCATCAGCAAAGTGATGGAAGGTGTCATCGACAGTGCTATCAAGCGGCACTTACTCACCAATAACCTGCTCACTGATGCCCAGTTTGAGTTCCACCAGCACCACTCGGCTTCCGAGCTCATTACAGCCTTGGTCCAAACATGGACAAAAAAGCTAAATTCCAGAGGTGAGGTGAGAGTGACTGCCCTTGACATCAAGGCAGCATTTGACCGAGTGTGCATCAAGGAGCCCTAGTAAAACTGAAGTCAATGGGAATCGGGGGGAAAATGCTCCACTGGCTGGAGTCAGACCTAACACAAAGGAAGATGGTTGTGGTGATTGAAGGTCAATTATCACAGCCCCAGGACATCACTGCAAGAGTTCCTCAGGGCAGTGTCCTAGGCCCAACCATCTTCAGCTGCTTCATCAATGACCTTCTCTCCAACATAAGGGCAGAAATGGGGATGTTCGCTGATGACTGCACAGTGTTCAGTGCCATTCACAACTCCTCAGATAATGAAGCAGTCCATGCCCACATGCAATAAGACCTGGACAACATTCAGGCTTGGGCTGATAAGTGGCAGGTAACATTCACGCCACAGAACTGCCAGGCAATGACTATCTCCAACAAGCAAGAGTCTAACCACCACCCCTTGACATTCAACGGCATTACCATCGCCAAATCCCCCACCATCAACATCTTGAATGGTCACCATTGACCAGAAACTTAACTGGACCAGCCACATAAATACTGTGACAACAAGAGCAGGTCAAAGGCTAGTTATTCTGCAGCAAGTGTCTCACCTCCTGACTCCCCAAAGCCTTTCCACCATCTACAAGGCACAAGTAAGGAGTGTGATGGAATACTCTCCACTTGCCTGGATGAGTGCAGTTGGAACAACACTCAAGAAGCTCGACACCATCCAGGACAAAGCAGTCCTGCCACATCCAGTCGTGAATGGTGGTGGACCATTAAACAACTAACGGCAGGAGGAGGCTCCATCAATGGGGAATGACGTTAGACCTAAGCAGCTCAGCTATCCTGAATCTCCCACCTCTGTCAGGACAAACTGCTCATGACACTGCACTATATCTTAAGGAGGTGGATGGATACTGGCGAGATGATGTACTTCGCTGATGCACTGGTCATCAATCAGTCTTGTGCATCTATGTTGATTTTCCTTCTATGTTGGATTATGAAGTAGTATCGATAAATATTTCTGGTGTGTTTTTAGCTGCCATTCCGAACTGTTCCCTTGAGCAGTATTAATTTGCAGGGTGGAGCCAATACAATGCACCAATACATGGGTGCCATGGAGTGGGGGGAACAGGCTTGATTTTCCCCTCCCTTCGTTTCCCACTATGCGGTAAGGCTCTAGGAAAGAATCAGGCCACGGGTGGAGGCCGGACATCTCTACCTAAGGATGCAATAAAATAGGGCAGAGCGTAATTACCTTGGTCCCAGGAGAATGCCTGCGTCCATAGCCCCGTCCGTGACCCAGTGACAACAGGGGACAAAATAGGAGAATCCATCAAATCACAAAAAACGTGCAGTGCATATTAATTGTGCTGTGGTGCTCTTCACCCCGCCCCCCCTGCAGATTTTACACTGTCTTCAGAATCTACTCTTCCAGCTTATGAACATTTCTGTTTGAATTTATCCAGTGAAATGTCTTCATTAAAATGAACTGTGAAAGGAAACACCTCTTCAACCTTCTTTTCCAATTTTTTACGTTTGATACTTGTGTGATATTTGGGTTGTTTATTGACCAGTGTCTGAGAGAACAGAATTTGGATTTCCTTTTCTCCCTGTGCCAGGTCCTCTGACAAATTTCCCTTTCGCCTCTTTGCCCATCCTCTCTCCACCCTCTTTGTATCTAGCTTCCGACTCTGTGCCCAGCATGGTCTTGGCACTTTCAGCATCATGCCCGTGTCCCGTAATGACAAGTGAAAGTCTGCATTTGAAGTTTTGCATTCTTTGTTTATTCTGTAATATATGGTTGGAACGGTTGAGTCTCTCATTGATGGTATCGATTGTGTTATTAATTCATATTTATCTGAGAGGGAACACAAAAACAAGAAGAGCAGAGAAAGGGTTAACTTAGAGGAGGGATCCCCTGGAAAGACTGTACCACTCTTTGGAGGAGACAATCATTCCTGCATTTAGGCACACAGCCTTATTTTCAGAGGCTGCGTGCCATCAGCAGAGCTTTGTACACTGCCAACATGTGTCGCGAAACCAGTTGGATCTCGAGTGTAAGAAGCTCTCTGTATCTGATTTTCCTGGCAACATTTTGGGTTGGTTTTGCAGACTTGCTTCTGGCATCTACCCACCCATTTAATCTCCTCCCAGAGTCCATGTATACTCTACCCTATCATGGGCTCTATCCACCCATTTAATCTCCTCCCACAGCCCATGTACACTCTCCCCTATCATGGACTCTACCCACCCATTTAATCTCCCCCCACAGCCCATGTACACTCTCCCCTATCATGGACTCTACCCACCCATTTAATCTCCCCCCACAGCCCATGTACACTCTCCCCTATCATGGACTCTACCCACCCATTTAATCTCCCCCCACAGCCCATGGACACTCTCCCCTATCATGGACTCTACCCACCCATTTAATCTCCTCCCACAGCCCATGTACACTCTCTCCTATCACGGACACTACCCACACATTTAATCTCCTCCCACAGTCCATGTACACTCTCCCCTATCACGGACACTACCCACACATTTAATCTCCTCCCACAGCCCACACTCTCCCCTATCACGGACTCTACCCACCCATTTAATCTCCTCCCACAGTCCATGTATACTCTCCCCTATCATGGACTCTACCCACTCATTTGATCTCCTCCCACAGCCCATGTACACTCTCCCCTATCACGGACACTACCCACCCATTTAATCTCCTCCAACAGCCGTTGTACACTCTCCCCTATCACAGACTCTACCCACCCATTTAATCTCCTCCCACAGCCCATGTACAATCTCCCCTATCATGGACTCTACCCACCCATTTAATCTCCTCCCACAGCCCATGTACAGTTTCCCCTGTCATGGACTCTACCCACCCATTTAATCTCCTCCCACAGTCCATGTACACTCTCCCCTATCACGGACACTACCCACACGTTTAATCTCCTCCCACAGCCCACACTCTCCCCTATCACGGACTCTACCCACCCATTTAATCTCCTCCCACAATCCATGTACACGCTCCCCTATCATGGACTCCACCCACCCATTTAATCTCCTCCCACAGCCCATGTATATTCTCCCCTATCATGGACTCTACCCACTCATTTAATCTCCTCCCACAGCCCATGTACACTCTCCCCTATCATGGACTCTGTAGTGTCCGTGTGTAGATAAAGACACTGAAGACAGGAGTTGGTTCATAGGTATTTACTAAGCAAGTCTGGGGGGGGTTCTAAAGGATATACACAATACACAGGCTTATATAGCCCAAGTGGCAATTACCGGCATTACGCACACCTGGGGCTCTTAAAGGCACATACACCACAATTCCTCCCCTTCTAGCTAACTAGTACATCATATTTTAAGTAATTATTAATTACATGTTATATGCAAAATAATATACATTGCTGTATTAATTAATTATAAGTTAGTCTCTCAGGAGGCTTCCTGACTCGGTCCGGATAACGCCTTGGGGGTGTAGTAGTTTCTGGTGGTGTAGTAGGTTCTTCTGGCAAGGCTGATTTGGCTTGAAGGCCAGTGTCGGGTTCATCGGGTTCCAGTATCACCGGATCGGAGGTAGATATGGGTATCTCTACTTCATCGTTAGATGTATAGCGTGGTGGTGTAGGTTGTCCCTTTTCGGATGACTTGATGATTTGGTCCGCATGGCGCCTTATTATGCTTTCTCCGATGTCCACGGTATACACCAGTGGTCCTAGTCGTGTGCAGATAGTTCCAGGCTGCCATTTCTCGGTACGGTAGTCCCGGGCCAAAACCGGTTGGCCTATCTGGAAGGCCCTAGTTGGCCTTTCATTCATGCCCTGAAACTGCCGGTTCTCCACGTCCCTTCGGATGTTGGGCTTGACCAAATCCAGCCGGCATCTTAGGTTTCTATTGTAGAACATCATGGCGGGAGTTTGGTTTGTAACCATATGTGTGGCATTCCTATAGGCAAATAAGAAGTTATCCACCTTGTGCTGAAGTTTTATGTCTTCACTACCCATGGCCTTTATGGCCTTCTTAAAGGTCTGGACAAACCTTTCAGCCAAGCCATTGGTGGCGGGATGGTATGGGGCGGACGTGTAGTGCTTTACCCCATTGTTCTTTAAGAACTTTCTGAATTCTTCGGACACAAATTGCGGTCCATTATCAGAACATATCTGTTCCGGCAGCCCATTCCTGGCAAATATGGTCCTTAATACGGTGATGGTTTTTTCCGTGGTGGTGGAGGACATCTTTATTACCTCCGGCCACTTGGAGTGTGCATCAACTGCGATTAAGAACATTGAGTCCATAAATGGACCAGCAAAGTCGATGTGCACCCTTTGCCAGGGAGATGAGGGCCACTCCCATGGATGTAGAGGGGCCTGTGGCGGAGCATTTTGGACCTTCTGGCATCCTAGGCAGCTCTTGGTCATGTCTTCGATGTCTCCATCGATACCTGGCCACCATACAAACGCCCTAGCTAGGTTCTTCATTTTCACTCCACCCAGATGCCCCTCGTGAAGCTCCTTTAGCACTTTATCCTGGAGTTTGGGTGGAATCACCACTCTGGATCCACACATCAAGGTTCCTCGGCACACTGACAGCTGTTCTCTTCTTTGTGAGAATGCTGGCAACAGTGGTTCGCCATGTGCTGGCCATCCCTTCATTGTTAAATCGTAGACCCGTGAGAGAGTAGGGTCATTTCTGGTCTCCCTTTCAATGGCAGAATTTGTCACCGGTAGACATTCCACTATGGTAGAGTGGAATATCTCTACTGGGTCTACTGTAGGTGCCTCTTCTATCGTTGGCAACGGAGGGGTGATAAACCGTCAGCATTCCCATGCTGTTTTGACCCTTTGTATTCAATGTTGTATTGGTGTGCCCCTAGAAAAAGGGACCACCTCTGTAGTCTTTGTGCCGTCATAATGGGGACACCTTTCTTAGGGTTGAATATGGAGATGAGGGGTTGATGGTCAGTCAGCAAGGTAAATTTTTGTCCGTGTAGGTAATGGTTGAATTTCTTCACTCCCCATACCAGGCTGAGTGCTTCCCTGTCTATCTGGGAATAGTTACGCTCAGCTGAGTTCAATGAGCGTGACGCAAAAGCTATCGGCCGTTCCGAGCCATCAGGGAATCTATGGGACAATACCGCTCCTATGCCGTAAGGGGATGCATCGCACGCCAGTCTGATTGGTAGTGATGGGTTGTAATGAGCCAAAACTTTCTCGGATGTGATTAAGTCTTTACATTTATGGAAGGCACGTTTACAGTCTTCGTTCCATTTCCAAATCACTCCTGTGTGTAGAAGATCATTAAGAGGGTGTAGTATAGTTGATAAGTTCGGTAAAAATTTATGATAGTAATTTATTAATCCCAGGAATGACCTCAATTGTGAAACATTTTCAGGTGCTGGGGCTTTTATAACTGCTTCAATTTTTTCAGGTGACTTATGCAACCCTTCCTTATTAATTGTGTGGCCACAATATGATATCTGATTTTGGAAAAATTCGCACTTGGGGCGATTTGCTCGTAGGCCCCGTTCTTTCAGCCTAGTGAGCACCTGCTCCAAATTGGCAAGGTGCTCGTTGTCGTTTTCTCCTGTTATAAGGATGTCGTCTCGGTAACACTGAGTCCCCGGAATCCCTTGCAGGACTTGCTCCATAGCTCTTTGCCAGATAGCTGGAGCTGATGCTACTCCAAAAACCAGTCGATTGTACTGGTACAGGCCTTTGTGTGTGTTTATTGTGAGATACTTTTTAGAGGTCTCCTCAACCTCCATCTGTAGATATGCCTGTGCCAAGTCAATTTTTGTGAAACGTTTTCCTCCGGATAGGGAGGCGAAAATATCTTCTATCCTCGGAAGAGGATACTGTACCGTGTGAAGGACCGGGTTTACAGTCACCTTAAAGTCCCCACAGATGCGAATTTTTCTCTGTTCCTCAGAGTTATTTTTCAATGCTTTTTTCATGACTGGAACGATGGGTGTTGCCCATTCACTCCAATCTATTTTGGATAATACGCCTGCCTTTTCCAAATTCTCCAGCTCTGCCTCGACTGCCGGACGTATTGCGTATGGCACCGGTCTTGCCTTAAAAATTTTTGGAATTGCTGCATCTTCCACTTTTATTGAGGCGGTGATGCCTTTCAAGGTTCCTAGTTTCTCTTGAAACACTTCTTTGGCGTTGGCCAAGATGTCTTTTAATCGTTCAGGTATGATGTCATCATTGTTTTTTCCTTACTGGTCACCGTCAGTGCCTGAATGGAGTGCCAGTCTAAACGTATCTTCCTTATCCATTCACGTCCCAACAACGGTGGACCACCATCTTGTAGAATGTATAAATACAACTTTTGTATTTCTTTGCCGTTGTATACCACAGGCACCTTTATTTTTCCTTTGGGGTATACTTTCTGCCCCGTATATGTTTTTAAGATAACGGATGTGTCTTTTAGAGGTATATGCGAAAATAGCCTCTCGTAATCTCGTCGATTTATTACGGTTAGAGCTGATCCTGTATCTAGCTCCATTTTAACTGGGGACCCTGCTATTATGAGGGTAACCCAAATGGTCTGGTAATCTTCATTGGCAATTACATTATGTAATTTGAGAGAGCTTAGTCTCTTGTTCCCGGAGTCGCTATCGCTCTTCTGGTCTTTGGAGCTACTGTCCGTCATCATTTGTACCTTTCTGTGCTTTTCCTTATTGATTCTTTCCCCGTTAGTGGATTTTTTATTTTCAGATCAGCATACACGTGGAATGTGTCCCATCTTTCCGCATCGCCTGCATGCTTTTTCTTTGAACCAGCAATCCCTCTGGTCATGGTTGGATCTGCTGCAGCGATAACATCTCTCGAAACCCCGTGTCATTTCATGGGTGCCGAAGTCCTGTGGCCTTTGCTGTATCTTTGCCGCTCCTATTGCACTGAAAGCCTTGTCCAGTGTTAAATCTTTTCCAGAAGATACCTTTTTTTGTGTTTCTACACTTAGGGGATCGCAGATGAATTTGTCTTGCAAAGAATCTGCCAGTCCTGCCTCGAATTGGCAGTGTAGGGAATCAACAATCTCCTCAAAATTCTTGTCCATCGGTTCGGCTGGAGTGATTAAGTTGCGTAACAGCTTGTATGTTTCTGCGCCCATTAGATCCAGAAGCACTGAAGCTTTTTTTTCATCTTCTATTCCATTTGCGGTGCAAAACACCTCCACTCTTTCTACATATGTGGTCCAATCCTCTATCTTGTTATCAAAAACATCAATATTGCCAAAGTTAGGCTCTGTTTCATTATCAAAAGCATCAATATTGCCAGACTTAGGCATTTCAAAAAAGATATGGCGCTTCCCGCGCTTTTTTTTTCTCTCTGTAGCAACGATATGGCGCTTCCTGCGCTTTCCCGCCGCTGCTACCGATAACAACGCTGCTTTACTGTGGTTTCCGTTTATTCACTGTTGGAGACTCGTTCCCGACGGAGGTCTAAACGTTGACCTGCTTGCCGCGCCGGCCGTCTCCCGAGTGCACCCTCCCAGTCCGTTATTGCTTGCCTCCGATTTCGCTGCCTGTCTCAGCTGTAGAGCCCGCCGCTGGAGCCCCAGCCTGACGCCCAGGAAGGATTAGCGCAGTACCTGCCACCAGCTTGGCCAGCTGGTGAAACCACAGTTTCTCTTACTTCCTTGAGTCTTCTGGACGCTGGAGAATCGATGTCCTTGAGGTGCTGCCGAATTGCAGGTAAGTCCGTTTCCACTTCGTCGCCACTGTAGTGTCCGTGTGTAGATAAAGACACTGAAGACAGGAGTTGGTTCATAGGTATTTACTAAGCAAGTCTGGGGGGGGTTCTAAAGGATATACACAATACACAGGCTTATATAGCCCAAGTGGCAATTACCGGCATTACGCACACCTGGGGCTCTTAAAGGCACATACACCACAATTGCTCTTAAAGGCACAGACACCACAGACTCTACCCACCCATTTAATCTCCTCCAACAGCCGTTGTACACTCTCCCCTATCACAGACTCTACCCACCCATTTAATCTCCTCCCACACCACATGGACAATCTCCCCTATCATGGACTTAACCACCCATTTAATCTCCTCCCACAGCCCATGTATAATCTCCCCTATCATGGACTCTACCCACCCATTTAATCTCCTCCCACAGCCCATGTACAGTTTCCCCTGTCATGGACTCTACCCACCCATTTAATCTCCTCCCACAGTCCATGTACACTCTCCCCTATCACGGACTCTACCCACACATTTAACCTCCTCCCACAACCCACACTCTCCCCTATCACGGACCCTACCCGCCCATTTAATCTCCTCCCACAGTCCATGTACACTCTCCCCTATCATGGACTGCATCCACCCATTTAATCTCCTCCCACAGCCCATGTATACTTTCCCCTATCATGGACTCTACCCACCCATTGAATCTCCTCCCACAGCCCATGTACACTCTCCCCTATCATGGACTCTACCCACCCATTTAATCTCCCCCCACAGCCCATGTACACTCTCCCCTATCATGGACTCTACCCACCCATTTAATCTCCTCCCACAGTCCATGTACACTCTCCCCTATCACGGACTCTACCCACACATTTAATCTCCTCCCACAGCCCACACTCTCCCCTATCAAGGACTCTACCCACCCATTTAATCTCCTCCCACAGCCCATGTACACTCTCCCCTATCATGGACTCTACACACCCATTTAAGCTCCTCCCACAGCCGTTGTACACTCTCCCCTATCACGGACTCTACCCACCCATTTAATCTCCTCCCACAGTCCATGTACACTCTCCCCTATCATAGACTCTACCCACCCAGTGAATCTCCTCCCACAGCCCATGTACATTCTCCCCTATCATGGACTCTACCCACCCATTCAATCTCCTCCCACAGCCCATGTACACTCTCCCCTATCATGGACTCAACCCACCCATTTAATCTCCTCCCACACCCCATGGACACTCTCCCCTATCATGGACTCTACCCACCCCTTTAATCTCCTCCCACAGCCGTTGTACACTCTCCCCTATCACGGACTCTACCCACCCATTGAATCTCCTCTCACAGCCCATGTACACTCTCCCCTATCATGGACTCTACCCACCCATTTAATCACCTCCCACAGCCCATGTACACTTTACCCTATCATGGACTCTACCCACCCATTTAATCTCCTCCCACAGACCATGTACACTCTACCCTATCATAGACTCTACCCACCCATTTAATCTCCTCCCACAGCCCATGTACACTCTACCCTATCATGGACTCTACCCACCCATTTAATCTCCTCACACATCCCATGTACACTCTAGACTATCATGGACTCTACCCACCCATTTAATCTCCTCCCACAGTCCATGTGCACTCTCCACTATCACGGACTCTACCCACACATTTAATCTCCTCCCACAGTCCATGTACACTCTCCCCTATCATGGACTCCATCCACCCATTTAATCTCCTCCCACAGCCCATGTATACTCTCCCCTATCATGGACTCTACACACCCATTTAAGCTCCTCCCACAGCAGTTGTACACTCTCCCCTATCACGGACTCTACCCACCCATTTAATCTCCTCCCACAGCCCATGTACACTCTCCCCCATCATGGACTCCATCCACCCATTTAATCTCCTCCCACAGCTCATGTACACTCGACCCTATCATGGACTCTACCCACCCATTTAATCTCCTCCCACAGCCCATGTACATTCTCTGCTATCATGGACTCTACCCACCCATTTAATCTCCCCCCACAGCCCACACTCTTCCCTATCACGGACTCTACCCACCCATTTAATCTCCTCCCACAGTCCATGTACACTCTCCCCTATCATGGACTCCATCCACCCATTTAAGCTCCTCCCACAGCCCATGTAAACTCGCCCCTGTCATGTACTCTACCCACACATTTAATCTCCTCCCACAGCCCATGTACACTCTACCCTATCATGGACTCTACCCACACATTTAATCTCCTCCCGCAGCCCATGTACACTCTACCCGATCATGGACTCTACCCACCCATTTAATCTCCTCCCACAGCCCATGTACACTCTCCCCTATCATGCACTGAACCCACCCATTTAATCTCCTCCCACAGCCCATGTACACTCTCCCCTATCATGGACTCTACCCGCCCATTTAATCTCCTCCCACAGCCCATGTACACTCTCCCCTATCATGGACTCTACCCACCCATTTAATCTCCTCCCACAGCCCATGCACACTCTCCCCTATCACGGACTCTACCCACCCATTTAATCTCCTCCCACAGCCCATGTACACTCTCCCCTATCATGGACTCTACCCACCCATTTAATCTCCTCCCACAGCCCATGCACACTCTCCCCTATCACGGACTCTACCCACCCATTTAATCTCCTCCCACAGCCCATGTACACTCTCCCCTATCATGCACTGAACCCACCCATTTAATCTCCTCCCACAGCCCACACTCTCCCCTATCACAGACACTACCCACCCATTTAATCTCCTCCCACAGCCCATGCACACTCTCCCCTATCACAGACACTACCCACCCATTTAATCTCCTCCCACAGCCCATGCACACTCTCCCCTATCATGGACTCTACCCACCCATTTAATCTCCTCCCACAGCCCATGTACACTCTCCTCTATCACAGACACTACCCACCCATTTAATCTCCTCCCACAGCCCATGTACACTCTCCTCTATCTTTGGCCGTGATTTTGCCAGTGGAGGTGGAGTCACGTTGGGAGTGCTGATTGGCGGGTTCCGATCCCACTCCTGGCTGCATCCGTTCTGTAAAAAGGATTTTCCGTTAACAGAACTTGTTAAACCCGCCCTTGGGCGTTCCCGGCCAATTAAAAGGAACCGTGTCTGATGATGTCATTTGATGACTCATCATCAGCCGGTTTCCTTAAAGGGGCCACGGCCACTTTGATTTTGACAGTTGTGCTGTCAGTGTTCTGCAGCATTCAGGTGCTGCAAACACTGACAATCACTGCACAGAGGTGCGCGGCTGCACCTAGGCTCTCATGACTCCCTCCATATGCTTATGCAGGGAGTCACAGCACGCAGGGAGGTTCTCTTCCCTCCCAATGGGCGGAAGAGACCGCCCCAGGAGACCAACGCAGCCTGGTTGCACATTGCATAGGAGTACACAAGCAGGGATGTGGTCAGGAGAACCAGGCTGCAGTGGTGCAAACCTTTCAATGATCTCAGTAGATCACGATACGTTAGTACAAAGCCACACTCAACCTCATCCTGCTTTGCCACTCATCACATCCCCATCACTCTGCCCTCCCTACCCTACTCCTGCACATCCTTACTCACACCAACTTACCTTGTACCTCCACCCATGCCTCTCTATCTACATTATCACTGATATGCCTATCAATTAGTCCAATAAAAGGCGACGAGTTAAGAACGTAACTGAAGGTTTTTATTGGCTAAATAACAGAGCCCACCCTCGTGGGTGATCCGATCCAACAGGGAGGAATACTAGCCAGTCAGCTACCTTTATACCTGGGCAGGTAATGGGCGGAGTCGGAGGTGGTCAGCCCAGGTATAACAGTGCGACAAGAGGCGACCTCGTGTAGTGATGTGACAGTGAGAACAGTGAGAACAATATACAGTGATAACTATAACAGTGGTTTACCACATTCACCCCTTGTTTAGATTAGAGTCCGGCGGGGTGAAGTGTATTACCAGCTCTGGTATGTCAGTCTGTCCGGAGGCTTCGTTAGCCTCTCCGATCGTCGCAGCGGCGGTGTTACATTATCCGGTGTTAAAGCTGGTGTCTGCGTAGTCGGCAAAGGCTCGTGGGGTTCCGGCATGCCGTCTACCTCGGCTGGACTCGGGGGGTTGGGAGGGGGGGTGAGGGTGCGAGGTCTCGTAAGGAGACAGTGTCCTCCCGTCCGTCTGGGTAAGCCACATAGGCGTACTGGGGGTTGGCGTGCAGGAGGTTCACCTTCTCGACCAGGGGGTCCGTTTTATGGGCCCTCACGTGCTTTCGCAGCAAGACGGGTCCCGGAGAGGTCAGCCAGGTTGGTAGGGTGGTTCCCGTAGTCGACTTCCTGGGGAAGACAAACATTCGAGCATGGGGGGTGGTGTTAATGGCAGTGCAAAGTAGTGACCGGATGGAGTGCAGCGCAATCGGGAGGACCTCTTGCCAGCGGGAGGTTGGGAGGCCCTTAGACTTTAAGGCTAAGAGGGTGGCCTTCCATACCGTCGCGTTCTCTCTTTCCACCTGGCCGTTCCCTCGGGGGTTGTAGCTGGTGGTCCTGCTTGCTGCAATACCCCTCTCCAATAGGAACTGACGGAGTTCCTCGCTCATGAAGGAGGCGCCCCGGTCACTATGTATATAGTTCGGGAACCCGAACAAGGCGAAGAGTTTGTTCAGGCATTTAATGACCGTGTTACTGGTCATGTCTGGGCAGGGGAAGGCAAAGGGGAAACGGGAGTACTCATCAACGATGTTGAGGAAGTACACATTACGGTCGGATGACGGTAGGGGCCCCTTGAAGTCGATGCTCAGACGCTCGAAGGGGCGGGTGGCCTTGATCAGGCTTGCTCTGTCCGGCTTATAGAAGTGCGGTTTGCACTCAGCACAGATCTGGCAGTTCCTGGTCATGGTCCTGACCTCCTCGATGGAGTATGGCAGGTTGCGGGCCTTAATGAAATGGTAGAGTCTGGTGACTCCGGGGTGGCAGAGGTCATTGTGGAGGGTCTGAAGTCTATCACTTTGCGCGCTGGCGCATGTAATGCGTGAAAGAGCATCAGGGGGGTCGTTCAGTTTACCGGGCCGGTACAAGATCTCATAATCATAGGTGGAAAGCTCGATTCTCCACCTCAAGATTTTGTCGTTCTTGATCTTGCCCCTCAGCTTGTTATTAAACATGAAGGCAACCGAGCGTTGGTCGGTGAGGAGGGTAAATCGTTTGCCTGCCAAGTAGTGCCTCCAGCGCCGTACTGCCTCCACAATTGCCTGGGCTTCCTTCTCGACCGACGAGTGTCGGGTCTCGGGGCCCTGTAGGGTCCTTGAGAAGAAGGCTACCGGCCTACCCTCCTGGTTAAGGGTAGCGGCTAGGGCGAAGTCGGATGCATCGCTCTCCACTTGGAAGGGGATTGACTCATCCACTGCGTGCATTGTGGCCTTGGCTATGTCTCCCTTAATGAGGGAGAAGGCCGCGCACGCCTCTTCCGTGAGGGGGAAGGATGTGGTTTTCAGGAGGGGTCTGGCTTTGTCCGCATAATTGGGTACCCATTGGGCATAGTAGGCGAAAAGCCCCAGGGTTCTCCTAAGTGCTTTTGGACAGTGGGGGAGGGGTAGCTCCATGAGGGGGCGCATTCTTTCGGGGTCGGGGCCGATGACTCCGTTCTCTACTACACAGCCAAGGATGGCAAGGCGCGCTGTGTTAAACACGCATTTCTCCTTATTGTAGGTGAGGTTCAGCCGTTGGGCCGTACGGAGGAATTTCTCCAGATTCACGTCATGGTCCTGCCGGTTGCGGCCGCAGATGGTGACGTTATCGAGATAGGGGAAAGTGGCCTGTAGTCCGTTCTGGTCAACCATCCGGTCCATCTCCCGTTGGAAAACCGAGACCCCGTTGGTGACACCAAAGGGGACCCTAAGGAATTGGTAGAGGCGGCCATTCGCCTCGAAGGCGGTGTACTGGCTGTCCTCCGGGCTGATGGGGAGTTGGTGGTAGGCCGACTTGAGGTCGATGGTCGAGAATACGCGGTATTGTGCAATCTCATTGACCATGTCCGATATGCGGGGGAGGGGATATGCGTCCAGCTGGGTGTATCTGTTTATGGTCTGGCTGTAGTCGATAACCAGGCGATTTTTGTCGCCGGTCTTGACTACCACCACCTGGGCACGCCAGGGGCTGCTGCTCCCCTCAATAATGCCCTCTTTCAGGAGTCGCTGCACCTCAGAGCTAATGAAGGCTCTGTCCCCAGCGCTGTACCGCCTGCTCTTAGTAGCGACAGGTTTGCAGTCGGGGGTGAGGTTAGCGAACAGGGAAGGTGGCGGTACCTTGAGGGTGGATAGGCTGCAGGTGTTACGCGGTGGGCGGTTTAACTTTCGCTGGTTGTCGACTGTGAGTGGGGGGAGGGGTCCACCGTATGCTAGGGTTACACTTTGGAGGTGGGATTGGAAGTCCAGCCCTAGTATGACGGCAGCGCACAGCTGGGGGAGTACGAGGAGTTTAAAATTTTTATACTCTGTCCCTTTAACCGACAATGTCACGACACAGTAGCCGCTGATGTCTGTGGCGTGCGACCTCGATGCCATCGAGATGCGGCTGCGCGTTGGCAGGACGGGGAGGGAGTAGTGGCTCACCGTGTCTGGGTGGATGAAGCTCTCCGTGCTTCCGCTGTCGAACAGGCAGGTCGTGGCGTGGCCGTTGACTTTGATGTCCATCATTGAGCTGGCCAGGTGGTGCGGGCGGGCTTGATCCAGGGTCACGGAAGCTAGGGTGTAGATGAGCGCGTCGTTGTCATGACAAGATGGCGGCGAAGATGGCGGCCCCCGTAGTTCACATGAGGCTCTGTTTAAATCGTTTGCCCCGCACAAAGATGGCCGCCCCTGCTGTTCCCATGAGGCTCTGCAGGCTTCGGCTGCCCCGCACAAAGATGGCCGCCCCTGGTTTTCCCATGAGGCTCTGCAGGCTTCGGCTGCCCCGCACAAAGATGGCCGCCCCTGGTTTTCCCATGAGGCTCTGCAGGCTTCGGCTGCCCCGCACAAAGATGGCCGCCCCCAGGGTTCGCATGAGGCACTGCTGGCTTCTGAGGATTTGCTTCTGCAGGCCTTGGAGAAGTGGCCTTTCTTGAGGCAGGTTTTGCAGGTCGAGTTTTTGGCTGGGCAGCGCGACCTCGGATGCTTCTCCTGGCCGCAAAAGAAGCAGCCAGCGGCCCGATCGGGGTTGCCTGATGTCGGGGCCGGTACCGGGGCTAGCGGGCCCGGTCGGATCCGTGATGCAGACGCTGAGGTAGGTCCCGGGGGCAGCGCTGTGAAGGGTGGTGGGGTGGGGGTCGGGCCCGAGTCCCAGGGTCGCGAATAGTACCTGGCAAACGCTTCCTGGTCTTGCTGGGTGGCCTCTAGGGTGAGGGCGAGGGCTTCGGCCTTGTCCAGGTCTATGTCCTTAGCTTCAAGCAGTCTTTGCCGTGTGTAGTCGGAACGTAGGCCTCTCACCAAGGCGTCGCGGACATTGTCTTCCATGTTCGCAGTAGCCGTCACCGCTTTAAAGTCACAGTTCCTGCCGAGTTGTCTCAGCGCTCGTGAAAATTCAGCTATCGATTCTCCTGGCTGTTGCTGGCGAGATCTTAAGAGATGCCTAGTGTACATGTAGTTTACCGGGCTCCGGTACTGCTGTTTCAGTAGGTTGATGGCGTCGTCGTACGTAGTCATGTCCTGGATGAGTGTATATACTCTCGGGCTCGCTTGGGCTTTCAGGACTCTTAGTTTGGATCTCTGAGGGACGACGGCTTCCTCCAGGTACGATTCGAAGCAGTCCAGCCAGTGTTTGAAGTCGTTGGTTGAGTTTGGTGCCTGTGGGTTTAGATCCAGGTATGGTGGTTTCAAGGCTTGCAGCCAAGCCGGCTGGTGTGGCCCGTTGTCTGGAGGCTGCTGTTGCTGTGCTGCTGGGTGAGCTCCTTGCTGTTGCTGTTCATTATCAGACATCTTTAAAATTTAGTCAATAAAATTGATATGCCTATCAATTAGTCCAATAAAAGGCGACGAGTTAAGAACGTAACTGAAGGTTTTTATTGGCTAAATAACAGAGCCCACCCTCGTGGGTGATCCGATCCAACAGGGAGGAATACTAGCCAGTCAGCTACCTTTATACCTGGGCAGGTAATGGGCGGAGTCGGAGGTGGTCAGCCCAGGTATAACAGTGCGACAAGAGGCGACCTCGTGTAGTGATGTGACAGTGAGAACAGTGAGAACAATATACAGTGATAACTATAACAGTGGTTTACCACAATCACATCCCCATCTCACTAGCCATCCCTCACACTCACCCTCATCCTAGTCCAATCATACCAACTAACAACACAGAAGGGTAGGCACTTGGGTGTTTTATGCAATGTTCATGTAAATTTTCGGTTAATGTGTTGTCAAATATTGAAATCTTTATTTCCAACACTTTGCCTTATTGGACAGATCTGTGCTCGCCTTTGGAAGTGTCTTGGTGAGTTGCAGTGAATGGTGAGACATAACGGTATTCCCCGCAATGGTGATGAGTATGAAAGGAATGGCTTGGTCATTGTAGGAATGCTTTATGGTGATGGTGTGGGATGGTGTTAATCTGGTGCATCATGTGGCAGCCAGGGTGTACAGCGTCAAGTGAAGTAAATCTGGCCATGGTAAGGCCATTGCTGGCCTCCCGGGCAGCAATGTGGTCGGGTGCTGATGCCCTGTGTCCTGTGCAGCATCAGATGATTGCGGAGAAGGTTGGTATTGTTGTTGGTGATGTTGGTGTGCCTGGTGAAGTTGGTGTTGGGACTGATCGTGGAGGGATTCAGAGGACCAAGGTGAGATTTTTTCAAGGGCACCGATGTTGCTGGAATAGATGGCAGCTGAAGTTGAGATGACAGAAGCGATCTGTCAATGGTGAGAGAGGTTGCTCCAAGGAGGTGACAGTGGATAGAGAGTTTACTCCAAACACTTCCAAACTGCATACAGCTCAAAAGTGTCTTCCAAGCCCTGAAGGCTCAAGCTTCTGACACTGGAAAGTGACCAGCTGTGAAATGGTAGCTTTCAGACCACTTTTGCAGCCCTCACCTATTCACAGCAAAGGGGAGACACAGAGAACCCGACCTACTTACCTGACGTGATCTCCGAACGACGTGAACCCCGTAAAAAATGTGGTTAAATAGAAATAGGCTGGCAAAATAGTAGTTAACAAGCAGTTAAATATCTTAAATGTCTCCCCCGCCACTTGGTGTCTGGTCTGTTCTGAAATCACAGACCTGACACTTTGGAAACTTACATGGAGGCGGGTTCCCAGCCCGCTGTCAATCATTTCGATTTTGACAGCAGACCCGCCTCCAAACACACCCTCTGAGCGCCGGCAAAACTCAGCCCATGGACTCGACCCACCCGTTTAATCTCCTGAGGGGAAGAACTGCAAGTCTCTCTGTCCAAAATGTTAATGAATCAAAGCTCTAGAATGTTCAATGCAACCTCACATCCTCCATTCTTAATGCTGACGTGAAAATTCCACAATCCCATCATATTCCACACAACATTTCATTATCCTTCACTTTGCCCCTTGTACTGGTGTCTCTGCCAGGTTTCCACTGCTCCAGTCTGGTTTGAAGAATACTGAGCTGACAGCACAGATAAATTACCTTGTTGTGAGATAAACAAGACGGTGGGCACCTCTTAACATATTAAGGAGGCAAGAGAGGAAAGTTTGAATCATTTAGATTCAAAATATCCTTTCTTGATGGGATGACAAAAACAATACAGCTCAGCTTTCAAACTTCTGTCAGGAAGGATATTGCCAGTCTACGCAGCTCAGTGCAAAGTTGTGTGTTATGACCATGCCAGGCCACAAGATGGTGATGTGGGATTTAATAATGAGCGAGGTTTTCAGTGTAATCAGCTGAGGAACAAAACAACAACCCTTCTTGGCAACCAAGCGGGTGATTAGGCAAAGCCATGTGACTTCAGGCCTTGCGCCATTTTTCTTATTGATTCATCGAGTTATGTGGAACTAGGTTTTCCACAGCAGGTGTCAGTATTGCCAACCCTCGCGAATCCATCGTGAGAGACGCGGTTTCAAGTGAAACATAGAAGATAGGAGCAGGAGTAGGCCATTCGGCCCCTCGAGCCTGCTCCGCCATTCAATGCGATCATGGCTGATCATCCAAATTCAGTACCCTGTCCCTGCCTTCTCCCCATATCTCTTGATCCCTTTAGCCTTAAGAAATATATCCAACTCCTTCTTGAATATATTTAATGAATTGGCCTCCACTGTCTTCTGTGGTAGAGAATTCCACAGGTTCACCACTCTCTGGGTGAAGAAATTCCTCCTCATTTCTGTCCTAAATGGCTTACCCCTTATCCTTAGACTGTGACCCCTGGTTCTGGACTCCCCCTGCTGGTGAGGTGACAGCGTGGCCACCGATCCACCTGCTCCTGCTCCTATTTCTTATGTTCTTGTGTCAGAAAGAAAGCATCACTCGCGATGGAACGCCTAAATCTCGGCACACGTGCTTTGCGCATGCGCGAAGAAGAAATACGCCGATTGATGTTATTAGTGAAATCACAAACAAGTTCTTTTGCATTTGAAACTTTGCTGAAATGCCCGCCAGAGGAAATCTTTATCACGGCATTTACAACGTCATTGCACATTGCGACCAGAGCAATACACCTTCTGTTGACTACCATATATGCCTTAAATATCTGATTCCAACCTACTGACCTATCAGTGGTCATTAACAGCAGTCTTCTAGAAGCCCTTTCAAAGCTGACAAATTTCTGCCTTCTAGTAAACCAGAGACGATTATCAAATAAAATTTGACAGCAAGCCACATAAGAAGATATTAGGGCAGGTGACCAAAAGCTTGGGCAAAGAGGTCAGTTTTAAGGCGCGTCTTAAAGGAGGAGAGGTTTAGGGAGGGAATTCCAGAGCTTAGGGCCCGGGCAGCTGAAGACACGGCCGCCAATGGTGGAGCGATTAAAATCAGGAATGCGCAAGTGGCCAGAATTGGAGGAGCGCAGAGATCTCGGAGGGTTTTAGGGCCGGAGGAGGTTGTATTCTGGAACGAGTGACGGTCTGGCCTTGCATTGTGTCATCAAAAACTGCGAACAGGCTCAGCAATTTGAACAAGGCAGGTTGGTAAATGCCTTCATAAAAAGTGATCGGTAGCAAACTGATTTAAATAACTTGGTGAGATACACAAAGAGCTGTCAATTTTTTTTCTTCGTTTATGAGATGTGGGCGTCGCTGGCAAGGCCGGCATTTGTTGCCCATCCCTAGTTGCCCTTGAGAAGGTTGTTGTGTCTGTGTATAATAAGACACAGACTGCAGGAGAAACGGTACAACAGGTGTTTACTGAATGAGAGTTACTCTAGAACTAACTTTACAGATCACTACTCAGGATTTATATACAGGTGTGGTCACTGCCGGTACTACAGTATACAGGAGCTGTAAAAAATAGTTCTCTCCCTTAAAGGTATATACATTACAATTCCTCCCCTTTTAGATTAACAGTACCATAACACTCATTTAACAATTAAATATAAAACTAATTACAATTAACACTTTTAACATGCAACATTAGCTGAAAATAGTCTATTTATAAATTCAGTCTTTGGGGAGGCTTCCTGATTCTTTCTGGATAACGCCTTTCCCGAGTGTCTCGCTCTTGGTGCGGAGGCGATTCTAGCACCCTGTCATCAGTTGATTCATCAGCTTCCAATGCTATTGTTTCTGAGGTAGATGCGACCTGTACGGCGGGTTCCTCACCAGGTACGTATGGCTGAGACATGGGGTTGACTCGTTCCTGTGACTCTCGGATCTGGTCAGCATGGCGTCTCACAATGTTCCCCCCAACATCCACTGTGTACATTAGTGGCCCCTGCCGTGTGCATATCGTTCCTGGTTGCCATTTCTCTGTTCGGTAGTCGCGGGCCAAGACTGGTTGCCCTACATTGAAGCTCCTTGTTGGCTTCTCATGGATGTGCTGGAATTGCTTACTCTCAACATCTCTTTGTACATTTGGTCTGAGCAAATCCAGATGAGATCTCAACCTTCGGTTAAAGAACATCATGGCCGGGGCCTGGTTGGTGACTGCATGTGTCGCATTTCTGTAGGCTAACAGGAAATTGTCTACCTTATGCTGCAGTGGAATGTCGTCATCGCACATGGCCTTTACTGCTTTTTTAAAGGTTTGTACGAACCTCTCAGCCAATCCATTTGTGGCTGGATGATACGGGGCGGATGTGTAATGCCTTACCCCATTCCTTTTCATAAATCTTCGAAACTCTTCGGACACAAACTGTGGTCCGTTATCAGAGCAAATCTGCTTTGGCAAGCCGTTCCTGGCAAAAATGGTCCGTAGGACTGCAATAGTTTTGTCCGTGGTGGTGGAGGACATTTTGATCACCTCAGGCCATTTCGAGTGCGCATCCACGGCTATTAAAAACATTGAGTCCATGAATGGACCAGCAAAATCAATATGCACCCGTTGCCATGGAGATGAGGGCCACTCCCATGGGTGTAGAGGGGCATGTGGTGGTGCATTTTGGACCTTCTGGCATCCTGAGCAGCTCTTTGTCAGGTCCTCGATTTGCTGATCGATCCCCAGCCACCACACATAAGCCCTAGCAAGGCTTTTCATTTTCAGCCCTCCCAGATGACCTTCGTGAAGCTCATTGAGCAATCTCTCCCTTAACTTGGGTGGAATTACCACTCGGGATCCACACATCAAGGTCCCCTGGCATACTGACAGCTGTTCTCTTCTGGATGAGAATGCTGGCAACAGTGAGTCGCCATGTGCTGGCCATCCCTTCACCATCAAATCATATACCCGAGACAGTGTCGGGTCATTTCGGGTCTCCTTCTCTATACCAGCGTTAGTTACTGGCAAGCATTCAATTATAGTCGAATGAAATATTTCGACAGGGTCCACTGCTGGTGCTTCCTCCGCAGTAGGCAGCGGCAGGCGTGATAGCCCATCAGCGTTTCCATGCTATTTCGTGCCCTTATACTCGATTCATATTTGTGCGCCCCTAGAAAAAGGGACCATCTTTGTAGCCATATGCAGTCATCACCGGAACGCCCTTCTTTGGATTAAAGATGGAGACAAGTGGTTGGTGGTCAGTCAGCAAGGTGAACTTCTGCCCGTGCAGATAGTGATTGAACTTTTTCACTCCCCACACTAGGCTGAGGGCCTCCCTGTCAATCTGGGCGTAGTCACGTTCGGCTGAGGTTAGTGACCGAGACGCAAAGGCTACTGGCCTCTCCAAGCCGTCCGGGAATTTGTGCGACAGCACCGCTGCAATGCCATAGGGTGATGCATCGCACGCCAACCGAATTGGTAGTGCTGGGTTGAAATGAGCCAACACCTCTTTTGATGTGATCAATGCTTTGCTCTTCTGGAAAGCTCGTTTACATTCATCACTCCACTTCCATGGTACCCCCGTTTGCAGTAGGGTGTTCAGTGGGTGTAGTACTGTAGACAAATTCGGCAAGAACTGGTAGTAGTTCACCAGCCCGAGGAACGACCTCAGTTGTGACACATTTTCCGGTGCTGGAGCCTTGACTACTGCCTCAATCTTTTCAGGGGACTTATGTAACCCCTCTTCATCAATAACGTGGCCACAATACGAGATCTGCTTCTGGAAACACTCGCATTTGTGGCGATTAGCTCGGAGCCCATATTCCTTCAATCTAGTGAGCACCTGCTCCAGGTTGGTGAGGTGATCACTGTCATTTTCGCCCGTGACCAGGATGTCGTCCAAATAACACTGGGTTCCTGGAATCCCTTGCAGGACTTGTTCCATTGCCCTTTGCCAAATAGCCGGAGCTGATGCTACCCCGAACACCAGCCAGTTTTATTGGTAGAGACCTTTATGAGTATTGATCGTGAGGTACTGTTTCAAGGCTTCTTCTACCTCCATTTGCAGGCACGCCTGGGCCAGATCAATCTTAGTGAAGCGTTTCCCTCCAGATAGCGAGGCAAAAATATCTTTGTCCACGGAAGCGGATATTGTACAGTGTGAAGGACTGGGTTCACTGTCACCTTAAAGTCCCCACAGATGCGAACCTTCTTTGGTTCCCCAGGCGTATTACTCAACGACCTCTTCATTACAGGAACGATGGGTGTAGCCCACTCGCTCCAGTCCACTTTGGACAGTACTCCTGAATGTTCCAAACCTTCCAGCTCTGCTTCGACGGCTGGGCGGATCGCCTTAAAAAACTTTGGGCTTGCATTTTCCTCTATTTTGATCGTCGCTGTTATGCCTTTTAGTGTTCCGAGTCCCTGCTGGAACACTTCTTGTGCGTCAGTTAGCATTTTTGACAGTCGTCCAGGTGTGACATCATCATCCTTTTTGGCATCTACAGTCAGTGCTTGTATGGAATGCCAATCTAGCTGTATCTTCTGGATCCATTCACGTCCTAGTAGTGGTGGTCCTCCATCTGGCAATACATATAGGTCCATTTTTGGTGTTTCCTTGCCGTTATATATAACGTTCACCCTTATTTTTCCTTTGGGGTAGACTTTTTGCCCCGTGTACGTCTTCAAAACAATCTTTGTATCTTTCAAGGGTATATGTGAGAATAGCCACTTGTAGTCCCTTCGGTTTATGACTGTTAGGGCTGATCCTGTGTCCAATTCCATTTTCACTTGGACTCCTGCTATCTTGAGCGTGACCCAGATAGTTTGGTGATCCTCCGTTTTGATCACATTATGTAGTTTCAGGCAACCCAGCTCCTTGCTTCCGGAGTCTCTATCACTTTTTTGTTCATCTGAACTACTCTCCGTCACCTTATGTACCTTCTTGTACTTCTCCTGTGGAGATTTCTTGCTGCTGGTTTTCTTTCCCGACCTGCAGACTCTTGCTATGTGTCCTACTTTTCCACACTGTCTGCACACTTTGTCCTTGAACCAGCAATCATTATGGTCGTGTGTTGTTCTGCTGCAGCGATAGCACTTCACTGTTCCGTATGACATTTCATTTGTGCCATATTCTTGCGGTCTCCGTTGTATCTCTGCAGCGCCCCGTGCTGCTGCTTCGTGTGATACTGCAATGCTGAAAGCCTTGTCCAGCGTAAGATCCTTTTCTGATAGAAGCCGTTTCTGGGTTCCTTCACTTTGAAGCCCACACACAAACTTGTCCCTTAAAGTATCTGCTAGTCCCGTTCCAAACTGGCAGTGTTTCGATAGCTTGCGCAGTTCCGTTAAATACTCAGCATTACTTTCATCTTTATGCTGGTTCCTTTTGTGAAACTTAAATCTTTCTGCTATCAGCAGCGGTGTGGGGTTTAAGTGGTCCTGTAGGATTGACACTATGTTTTCAAAATCCTTTTTTACTGGCTTCTCTGGGGTTACTAGGTTTCGTAGTAAGCCATACGTTTTTGCACCCATTGAATTCAACAATACCAGCGCTTTCTTGTCATCTGGCACTTCATTCGCCTTGCAGTATACTTCTATGCGTTCGACATATGTCGTCCAATCTTCGACTTCATTGTCGAACGCTGTGATACTGCCACTCTTCGGCATTTTTGGGTGTGGTTAGACTGGCTTAAAATGGCGTCTCCCGCGCTTTCCTTTCTTCCCCGCTGCGACTTAAAATGGCGTCTCCCGCGCTGCTGCCAACGCCGCTCTCGGCGGTCCTCGTGGCAAATGGCGACGCCCTGTAGGTTTCGTGCGCTGCTCCTGCGCTGCTGCCAATGCCGCTCTCTGCGGTCCTCGTGGCAATGGCAGCACCTCGCGTTTTCCTGCATGCCTCTCTCCCCCGTTGACACTGCTCAGCCCTTGAACACCGGCTGCGCTCTGCTCTCGCTCGTCTCTCTCCCCGTTGACGCTGCTCGGTCCTGAACACTGGCTGCGCCCTGTGCGCTCTGCCCTCTCTCTCTCCCCCGTCGACGCTGCTCGGCCTTTTTCTGTGCCGCTCGGTCGGCTCTAGCCACCGTTGTCCGGGAAGGGTCTGCGCAGTACCTGTTGCCAGCCCGTTTCGCTGGACCACCGTGACTGGAAAGCCAAGCCTGGCTCTCAACAGCCTCCCCTGCGATGCTCAAATCTCTGCTGGATGACTGGGCGGTTGCCCATGGTCGATGCCCATGCTTCTGGACTCGACCTCCTTCCACTGTTCTCCAGGAGCGAATCCCTGGGAGGTGATGCAGAGTTGCTGGTAGGTTCGAATCTGCGTCGTCGCCAATGTTATATCCGTGTATCTTAATGTTGTGTCCTTCAATAATCAGACAACAGACTGCAGGGAACGATCAACAGGTGTTTACTGAATGAGGGTTACTCTAGAACTACTGTACAGATCACTACTCAGGGTTTATATACAAGTGTGGTCACTGCCGGTACTACGGTATACAGGAGCTGTAAAAAGTAGTTCTCTCCCTTAAAGGTACATACATTACACCCCCAGTCCACAGTAACAGCCCTGCCCCCAGTCCACAGTAACAGCCCCGCCCCCAGTCACAGCCCCACCCCCAGTCTACAGCCCCGCCCCCAGTCCACAGCCCCGCCCCAGTCTCCAGTCACAGCCCCGCCCCCAGTCCACAGCCCCACCCCCAGTTCACAGTTCTCGATGGTCGGGGAGTCCAGAACCAGGGGTCACAGTCTAAGGATAAGGGGTAGACCATTTAGGACAGAAATGAGGAGGAATTTCTTCACCCAGTGTAAAGTCTGTGAGTTGTTTAGTTAATTAATACACAGACTACCAGAGTAACTTAAAACAGGACTTTACTATTCGAAGGTCAGGGCGAATCTGCCAAATAAATCCTGACACAGCACTTATATACCGGTGTGGTCACCGTCGGTATTACAGTATACAGAAGCCAACAAAGTAGTGCCACACCTAAAATAGTTCTCTTAAAGGTGAACGGTTACATACAATGGTTTTCTTAAAGGTAGACGGATACATACACTACAATCCTCCCTTTTTAGCTTACAACATACTTAGTCCCCCATTAAACATAACATATATTCAACTTCATGTAAAACAATTCACAGGTATAATCTATGCGGGAAACAGTTTACAGATTCAGTCTCTGCGGGAACAGTTCACAGATTCAGTCTCTGGTCTTGACTCGGTCCGAACAACATCTCTGTGGTGTAGCCGGTTCACATTGCTAGCGTGACTCATCCAATAGTCTTTCCCTTGACTTAACAGCTTGAACTTCCGTCCTGCTGAACCAGCAGTGCTGACTTTTACAAACAGCTGGACTGCCTTGGTAATTTTTCCTACTTGCCAACTGATTTGGCTCCCTTCGTAGGGCCCACGTACATGATCTGGTAGAAGTGATAATGATTTAGATGGTTATCACCTTCTGCTTCGTCTTTTTCTTTTCTGCTTCTTGGAGACTCTCGGGGCTCCCTTATCAGCTGCCAGCTGTAGCGCCACCATCTCCCTATGTTCCTTAGACTTTAAGTGCTTCATCCTGATTTCTGCACTTTGGGAGTTTTCATCACAAGCTGGGCAGACCAAGTCCTCGTAATATTCCGTGTCACTCAACAGGTCATGGTAATATTCGGTGTCGTCCTGAACTAGTCTAGCGAGAGGGCCTGCTACTTCTTCCTTACCCAACTGGACGTTAGCCGACTGTTGTTCCCTCCCTAGACATCTTTCCTGAAGAGACTTCTTCATGCGTTCATATTCATCCCGCTCTTCCTGGGTTTCCTGCAAATCCTTCACTAATGACCTCATTTGTGATTTCAATACTTCCCCTTCCATCGGGGATTGATTGATCGGGCTATTCAATCCTTCTACTGGAGCAGCTGTTTCAACATTCTGTTGTTCACATAGACGTGATTCAGCGTACTTTTGGCATCCCAGTAAAATCTGTGTTGCAACCTCAGCTATTTCCATAACTTTTGAGAGCTCCGAACTCCTTCCCTTTGAAGATTGAAGCTCGTGTTCAGATTGTTCCCCTTGCAGAGTCTTGTCCCTCAGCATATGAAGGAGTTGGCTGACCGTTAACTCTTCCACGGGAACACTGTGGATCAGAGTCTTCTTCATTTCATCCACCTTTTCCTCCAATGCTTTCATCTTCTTTTCCTCTTGTACTTTGGCTTTCAGCGCTCGGAGAAGTTGCGCCTTGATGCTCTCTAGCTCATGTTCAGGGGCCATTCTTACAGTCTCTGTGTTTCTTACAGTTTCCTTTTCTTCCACTGAAAGGATTCCCAGTTGAATCTGTTCTTCAAGTTGTTGAACCTCGGTCATTGCCGCCTCATATTTGTCTTGGGTTTCCTTCAATATTTTTATGAGTTCTTGGACATCTTGTCTTTCATGTTCTGCCATGTCTTTCACCTCTAATTTCTCATCTATGGATGGAACTTCTACCGATGAGTCTGTCTTGGCCTTGAGCTCATCAAGAATTTCCTGCAGCCTTTGGACTTCTTGCTCATGTTCAACCTTTAGTTGCTCATATGCTTCTACTGAAACTAGCTTTTCGGAGGTTGCCGAGTTAATCCCCTCCAGGATTGTAGCCTGGGCCTGTTCATACTGTTCCTTCAACTTCTCAAACTCTGCTTGTAAGGAGTCGTAGAGAAGAACGGGAATAAAATCCTGGCTTCCTGAAGATTCCTCTTCATTTGGTCCTTCCTGCAAATATTCTAACTCCTGAACAGCATAAGGGAGATGTGATCGGTAATTGGTCACAATGGCTCTATGGTCGCTCTCTGCTTGAGCTAGCTGCTTCTGTTGTCTTTCCAGATTCTCCCATTCGGTGTCATAGAACTTTTTCATTGCTTTCATCTCTTGTTCGAGACGGTAACTCACTTGTTCTACTTGCTGTCGTAATTTGAAATAAAGTTGAGTCCGAGCTCGGTGTTCGTCAGTCATGGATATGTTCGTAAACTGAACAGACTCAGAATTCTCTGTCAAACTATGTTGTCGTTGTTCGGTGGAGTTCTGTTCTGAAACTTTATTCTTCTCTGGAGCATAAGCCTTTATGCATGCCTTCGTTCTTCCAACCTTAGTCGGCAAGTCCATTTTAGCCTTGTCTTTCATATTTGGGTTGGTCTTATCGTCATCCGTTTCAGAATCTGAGCTGATTGTCTGCACCGAGTCCTCACTCGTTATGGCTTTTAGATAGTGCCATTCCATGTCTATTTTCTTGATCCACTCCCGTCCCAGAAGTGGTGGTCCTCCCTCAGGTAGTACGTATAAGTTCATTCTTGGGTGTTCTTTACCCCCATCTCTCACCTTGACTCTTATCTTCCCCATGGGGTATACTTTATGCCCCGTGTATGTCTGCAATACGAACTTGGTATCTCTTAAGGGTATATGCGAGAATAGCCGGTGGTAATCCCTTCGATTTATGACTGATAGAGCTGATCCAGTGTCCAACTCCATTTTCACTTGGACTCCAGCTATTTTTAGCATGACCCAGATAGTTTGTAGGTCAGCTTCCTTACTCACATTGTGAATTCTCAGACTGCCCAGCTCCTGGCCGTTTGGGTCTGAGTCCAAATTCTGTTCGTCTGAACTCTTCTCAGCCACCTTGTGTACCTTGTTGTACTTTTCCTGTGATGGCTTCCTTTGGTTGTTGGTCTTCTTCCCTGACCGGCATACCTTAGCTATGTGACCCAGTTTGCCACATTTCCTACATTCCTGGTTCTTAAACCAGCATTGGTTCTGGTCGTGTGTTGTCTTCCCACAACGATAGCATTTTGTTGTACTCGAGGTAATTTGATCCACACTGAGTGCCGCTGCCTTTAGCTGCATTTCCGCAGTTCCCTTCGCTGCGGCTTCGTGCGATGCTGCAATAAGGACAGCCCTGTCAAGTGTAAGGTCGTTCTCTTCGAGTAGTCGCTTTTGCGTTCCTTCCTTTGACAACCCGCACACGAACTTGTCTCGCAATGCCTCTGTCAGATTCCCTCCAAACTGGCAGTGTTTCGCTAGTCTACGCAGTTCGACCAAGTATTCTGCGTTGCTTTCGTCTTTCCTTTGCGTTCTCGCATAGAATTTGAATCGTTCCGCCAACATCAACGGTGTGGGGTTCAAGTGATCCTTCAGAACAGTCACAATATCATCGAAAGTCTGATCCGCCGGTTTAGCTGGTGCTAGTAGATGCTTCAAGAGCCCGTATGTCTTCACACCCATCGAGTTTAGCAAGGTTATAGCTTTGTCATCTTCTATTTTATTGGCCTCACAATAGATCTCAATGCGTTCCACATACGTGGCCCAGTCTTCTACCTCGGAATTAAAATCATTGATGTTACCACACTTAGGCATCTTCCTCTCTTCCTGATAACACCACGAATTATTTCTTTAAATTTTCTTTTCTTTTTTTTTCAAGATGGCGGTTCCCGCGAAAATGGCGGTTTCCCGCGCTTATCTTCTCTCCCCGCCCACTTCAATGGCGGTTTCCCGCTTCTGTCTTCTTCCCCGCCTAATGGCGGCTTCCCGCGTTTCTTCCCTAGTGGGAGGGGTACACTTTCCCCACGGGCGACGGCCGCTGGCTTTCAGGTTCACAGCCTGCGCGTAGGCTTCAGGGCTTTCCCTTTTCTCGGCAGGGCAACCGGCGCTGGGTACACCCCGTTGACGGCGAACAGTTTCAGCCGCTGGGCTGGCTCTCGCTCGGTTCCCCTTGCTCGGGCTCTGTCTCTCTCCCGCTCGCTCGGCTCTACCGGCGCTGGGTACACCCCGTTGACGGAGAACAGTTTCAGCCGCTGGACTGGCTCTCGCTCAGTTCCCCCTTGGTCGGCTCTGCCTCTCCCGCTCACTCGGCTCCCAATCGCGCCTCCCAGCCCTCTCGCAGTCCGGTGCTTCCCTCCCCGGCTGCGGCTGAGTTTATCTCTTCCCGCGCCTACGCTCCCGGTCGCAGCGCTTCGTGGCTTCGGTCGCTGCCCGGCCTTTTTCGCCGGTCGCGGTCTAGCTGTCTCACGACGCCGTTGCGTCCCCCAGCCTGTCTGTACCGCGGCTTCCTTGCTCCACGCTGCCCCAGTCTCAGCGCCTCTGGACCTGACTTCTGTCCGGCTCCTTTCCCCCTCGGCCGTGGTCGAGTGCACCGCCCTTATCCTCCGGTTATTCTTTTTACTTTCCCTTACTCACAGTCACCGTGGCCGCCTTGCTTCTCGTGCTGATCGGCTCACTCCTCACCGTGGCAGAAGGGACAGTCAGTGCCTGTTGCTGATGGAAGTCTTTGTCTCTAACTTCTTCTTCCTTTCTAGTTCTGCAGCCTCGAGTTTTCTCCCAGCAGAACGACGAGGGCGGTTGCCTCTTCTCGACGCTCGTTAACTGCTTCGGAAGTATTGTTGCCGTAGGGTACGATCGGACTCGTCGCCACTGTAAAGTCTGTGAGTTGTTTAGTTAATTAATACACAGACTACCAGAGTAACTTAAAACAGGACTTTACTATTCGAAGGTCAGGGCGAATCTGCCAAATAAATCCTGACACAGCACTTATATACCGGTGTGGTCACCGTCGGTATTACAGTATACAGAAGCCAACAAAGTAGTGCCACACCTAAAATAGTTCTCTTAAAGGTGAACGGTTACATACAATGGTTTTCTTAAAGGTAGACGGATACATACACTACACCCAGAGAGTGGTGAACCTGTGGCATTCTCTACCACAGAAGGCAGTAGAGGCCAATTCATTAAATATATTCAAGAAGGAGTTAGATATATTTCTTAAGGCTAAATGGATCAAGGGGTATGGGGAGAAAGCAGTGACAGGGTACTGAAATTGCATGATCAGCCATGATCGCATTGAATGGCGGAGCAGACTCGAGGGGCCGAATGGCCTACTCCTGCTCCTATCTTCTATGTTTCTATGTTAACCCTGGCACCAGACAGGCAACACAGCCTTCGGAACTCTTGGTTGCGGCTGCAGAGAACAGTATCTATTCCCTTGACTATACTGTCCCTTACCACTACAACATTCCTTTTCACTCCCCCCACTTGAATGGCCTCGTGTACCATGGTGCAGTGCTCAGTTTGTTCATCCATCCAGCAGGCTTTTCCCTCATCCACACAGGCAGCAAGAACCTCATATCTGTTGGATAAGAGCAAAGGGCAAGGCTCCTCCAGCACTGCACCTGGGGCCCCCTTACCTGCCTGAGTTTCAGTCACATCCTCCTGTCCCTGAGCAGTAACCAGACCTGTACCACTACATAACCTAAAGGGTGTGATTGCCTGCTGGATCAAAGTGTCCAGGTAATTCTTCCCCCTCCCTGATGCCCCGCAATGTCTGCACCTCAGACTCCAGCTCAACAACTCTGAGCTGAAGTTCCTTGAGATGCAGACACTTACTGCAAACGTGGTTGTCCGGGATCACAATGCTCTCCACAAACTCCCACATGCTGCGGTTGCGGCACACCACCTGCTCTGCCATCCCTATATAACCTTGTTTTATTTAATTAATTAATTAGAGTTAATGTACTTAATTAACTTAGCTTAAAGTTTAGTTTTTAAACTAATTATTTGATCTAGTTTAAGTTATAGGTAGATGAAATTAAATATTTACCAAAGAACATAATAAGAACATAAGAAATAGGAGCAGGGGTAGGCCAGTCAGCCCCTCGAGCCTGCTCCGCCATTCAATAAGATCATGGCTGATCTTCGACCTCAACTCCACTTTCCTGCACTATCCCCATATCCCTTGATTCCCTTAATATTCAAGAATCTATCGCTCTCTGTCTTGAATATACTCAACGACTGAGCCTCCACAGCCCTCTGGGGTAGAGAATTCCAAAGATTCACCACCCTCTGAGTGAAGAAATTTCTCCTCATCTCAGTCCTAAATGGCCGACCCCTTATTCTGAGACTGCGATCCCTGGTTCTAGACTCCCCAGCCAGGGTAAACATTTAAAAAGAGCGCCAAGAGCGGGAGAGGCTGATTTAAACAGAACTGAGAGCGGGAGCAGCTGTCTCCCTGCGGAGCAAACAGACCTGTGAAGGGAAAACCTGTGAGGCAGCGGACCTGAGCGGGACCTGTGAAAGAAAAAATATCAAAGTGCAACATCACAGGAAAGCAGCTAAAGAACAATAAAAAACAAGGAGTGATGTCACAGGAAAGCAGGGAAGTGATTGGTTGGTCAGTATTTCTCTCTTTTTCTTGGGCATTGGTTTAAATTAAGAGCCGGGATTAAAAACTAAACATCCGAAACTTAAACACTTAATTAATTAAATACATTAGAGATGGCAGGGCAGGCGATGTGTTACTGCTGCTACATGTGGGAGCTGGTGGACACCATTGAGATCCACGGCAACCACATTTGCAGTAAGTGTTGGTTGCTTGAGGAACTTCGGCTCCGTGTTGATGAGCTGGAGTCCGAGCTTCAAACACTGTGACACATCAGGGAGGGGGAGAGTTACCTGGATGCTGAGTTCCAGGAGGCAGTCACACCCCTTAGATTAATTCATTCAAATTTGGTCCGTGGTCAGGGGCAGGTGAGTGTGACTATGAGCGAGGCAGGTATGGGGACCCAGGAGGTAGTGGTGGAGGAGCCTCAGCCCTTGCTCTTGTCCAACAGTTACGAGGTTCTTACTCTCTGTGTGGGCGAGAGCAGGGACTGCAGGGAGGATGAGCAAACTGACCACAGCACTGTGGTACAGGGAGCCATTCAAGTGGGGGGAGCAAAAAGAAATGTGGTAGTGGTAGGGGACAGTATAGTTAGGGGGATAGACACTGTTCTCTGCAGCCAAGAGCATGAGTCCTGAAGGCTGTGTTGCCTGCCCGGTGCCAGGGTAAAGGACATCTCCTCTGGGCTGGAGAGGAACTTAGAGTGGGAGGGGAAAGATCCAGTTGTCGTGGTCCATGTAGGTACCAACGACATAGGTGGGACAAAGAAAGAGGTTCTGATGAGGGAGTATGAGCAGCTAGGGGCTAAATTAAAAAGCAGAACCACAAAGGTAATAATCTCTGGATTGCTACCTGAGCCACGTGCAAATTGGTATAGGGTAAATAAGATCAGAGAGATGAATGAGTGGCTTGTAGGAGTCTACGTACTCCTAGCAAAAAATACTGAACTCGGAGAGGTTCAACAGAAAAGGTTTAATTGTTGAGACTGCATGTTGAACACAAAGTGGCGTCAGAGACTACACCAAGTCCGACTGCCTTTCATCAGTCCACAGCTTCGACTGCTCCTCCCCCGCTCTGGGCTTAACTATGTTGCAGATCGAGTTTCTTAAAGGTGTGATCCTTCTTAAAGGCATGACGCCTGATTTATAGTCTACGGACCGAAAAGCAGATTGTGTCCTTTCTGTGATCGGTACGCCACACAGCTCCCCCCAGAATCCGCTAGTAGGGAGTGTACGAACCGGCGTGGCGGCTTGATGGCATGGCCGGAACGGCTCTTGGCGGTTGGTGTCGGGAGCGGGGCGGTCGGGCGCGTCGAGCTCTTAGGCAGTCTGCCCCGCGGTGGGGGTTGCCCACTTGAACGGGTTCGTCGGGCTCTAGATGCGCCAGCTTGAGCCGGTCGACCGACACCTTGTCAGTTCTGCCGCCCACTTCGAGGAGGAAGAACTTGTTCCCCGTCTGGAGTACCTTGTAGGGTCCATCGTATGGGGGCCGTAGAGGTCCTCGGTGGGCGTCATGGCGCACGAAAACAAATTTGGCCATGTGCAGGCTAGGTGGTACGCGGGTTGCTGGTTTGCCGTGCCGGCCGGTGGGTACCGGAGCGAACTGTTGTGCTCGGTTGGCAAAAGCGCGGCGTTGCTGGTCAGCCAACCAGGGGGTCGTGGCGGTGGGCAGGAACTCTCCGGGTACGCGCAGCGGCTGGCCGTACACGAGTTCCGCCGCCGAGGCTTGCAGGTTTTCCTTGACCGCGGAGCGTAGGCCAAGTAGCACCCACGGGAAGCGGTTGATCCAAACCTCGTCCTCGAGGCTGGCGCGGAGGGACACCTTCATGGACCTGTGGAATCGCTCGCACAGTCCGTTGGCTTGGGGGTGGTAAGCCGTGGTGCGGTGAACGGCCACCCCGAGGTTTCGGGCGATGGCGGCCCACAGATCAGAGGAGAAGCAACAAGCAAAGGAGAGAAACACAAAGGGCCAAACTAATTCATAATGAGAGTGTGAAAAAAGCAAGCCTGAAGGCTTTGTATCTTAATGCTAGAAGCATTAGGAACAAGGTAGATGAATTAGTTGTGGAAATAGAGGTAAACAAGTATGATTTGATTGGGATTACAGAAACGTGGCTGCAGGGTGGGCAAGGCTGGGAACTTAACATCCAGGGATATACAATATTTAGGAAGGATCGGCAAAAAGGTAGGGGAGGTGGGGTAGCATTGCTGGTAAAGGAGGGGATTAATGCAATGGAAAGGAAGGATATTAACTCGGATGAAACGGAATCTGTATGGGTAGAAATGAGAAATAGCAAGGGGAGGAAAACGTTAGTGGGTGTGATATATAGGCCTCCAAATAGTAATATGGAGGTGAGGGAAGGCATAAAAAGGGAAATTAGAGAAGCGTGCGATAAGAGCACAGCTGTCATCATGGGTGACTTTAATTTACATATTGATTGGACTACCCAAATTAGTAAAAATTCTGAGGAGGAGGAATTCCTGGAATGTTTTCGGGACGGTTATCTGGACCAATATGTCGAGGAGCCGACTCGAGATCAGGCCATTTTAGACTGGGTATTGTGCAATGAGAAGGGACTTATCAGCAATCTTCTTGTACGAGGCCCCTTGGGTCAGAGCGATCATAATATGATCGAGCTCTCAGTCGAGATGGAGAGTGAGGAAATTGAATCAGAGACTAAGGTCCAGAACTTAAGTAAAGGGAATTACGAGGGTATGAGACGGGAATTGGGTAAGATTGATTGGGTGGTGTTTCTGGGGGGATTGACAGTGGATAGACAATGGCAAGCATTCAAAGATAGAATGGAAGAATTCCAGAACATGTTTATACCGGTTTGGCATAAAAATAAACCTAAAAAGGTGACTCAACCGTGGATAACGAGGGAAATTAGGGACAGCATAAAATCAAAAAAAAGGGCATATCAACTGGCAAAAAAAAGCACCAGACCGGAAGATTGGGGGCAGTACAGGATACAGCAAAAGAGGACAAAGGGATTAATCAGGAAGGGGAAAATAGAATACGAAAGTAAACTTGCAGCAAACATAAAGACAGACTGCAAAAGCTTTTATCGGTATATCAGGAGGAAAAGACTGGTAAAATCCCAAGTCGGTCCCTTGCAGTCCGATTCGGGAGAATATATAATGGAGAATAAGGAAATGGCAGACCAATTAAACTCATACTTTGGTTCTGTATTCACAAAGGAGGACACAAATAACCTCCCAGGAATATCGGCAAACATAGGGACTAATGAGAGGGAGGAGCTGACAGAAATTAGTATCTCTAGGGATATGGTGTTGGGTAAGTTGAGGGGACTGAAGGCCGACAAATCCCCGGGGCCTGATAAACTACATCCTAGGGTACTTAAGGAGGTGGCCCTGGAGATAGCAGATGCTCTAAGGATCATCTTCCGGAACTCCATTGACTCGGGAACAGTACCCGTGGATTGGAGGGTAGCTAATGTTACCCCAATATTTAAAAAGGGGGGTAGAGAGAAAGCAGGGAATTATAGACCAGTAAGCCTTACATCGGTTGTGGGCAAAATGCTAGAGTCCATTATTAAGGATAAAATAGCGGAGCACTTGACAAATGGGGAAAGGATCGGACAGAGTCAACATGGATTTACAAAGGGTAAATCGTGTTTGACTAATCTGCTGGAATTTTTTGAGGAGGTAACTGGTAGAATAGATGGGGGAGAGCCAGTGGATGTGGTGTACCTTGACTTCCAGAAAGCCTTCGATAAGGTTCCACACAAAAGATTATCATGCAAAATTAAGGCTCATGGGATTGGGGGCAAAGTATTAACGTGGATAGAGAACTGGCTGGCGGATAGAAAACAGAGAGTTGGAATAAACGGCTCGTTTTCGGAGTGGCAGGCAGTGACCAGCGGGGTGCCGCAAGGATCTGTCCTGGGACCCCAGCTGTTCACAATATATATAAATGATCTGGATCAGGGAATTGGATGCAATATTTCCAAATTCGCTGACGACACTAAACTAGGAGGAGGGGTGGGCTCTGATGAGGATGTCAGGAGGCTACAGTGCGATTTGGACAGGTTGGGGGAATGGGCGGATACGTGGCAGATGCACTATAATGTGGATAAATGCGAAGTTATCCACTTTGGGGGTAAAAACAGGAGGGTAGATTATTATCTAAATGGCAATAGATTGGGAGATGGGGAAGTGCAGAGGGACCTGGGTGTTCTTGTGCACCAGTCACTGAAGGAGAGCATGCAGGTGCAACAGGCGATTAAGAAGGCAAATGGTATGTTGGCCTTCATATCAAGGGGGTTCGAGTATAGGAATAGGGATACCTTACTACAGCTGTACAAGGTGCTGGTGAGACCGCATCTGGAGTATTGTGTACAGTTTTGCTCGCCCCATCTGCGGAAGGATGTTCTTGCCATGGAAAGAGTGCAACGGCGATTCACCAGGCTGATACCTGGAATGGCGGGAATGACCTACGAAGAGAGATTAAATAGTTTGGGCTTGTACTCACTGGAGTTTAGAAGATTGAGAGGGGATCTCATCGAAACATATAAAATTATGGCAGGCCTGGACAGGCTGAATTCAGAGAGAATGTTTCCAATGGCCGGGGAGCACAGAACCAGGGGCCACAGTCTAAAAATAGCGGGCAAATCATTTAAAACAGGGATGAGGAAGAATTTCTTCACTCAAAGAGTGGTGAGCCTGTGGAATTCCCTGCCACAGAGGGCTGTGAAGGCTAATTCAATAAATATTTTCAAGAGAGAATTGGATATATTTCTGAAGGCTAAGGGGATTAAGGGTTACGGAGAAAAGGCGGGGACGGGGTACTGAACTGGTAAGATCAGCTATGATCTCAGACGAAGATCAGCCATGATCTCATTGAATGGCGGAGCAGGCTCGAAGGGCCGAATGGCCTACTCCTGTTCCTATCTCTATGTATCTATGTATCTATGAACTGCGGGCCTCTATCCGACGTCATGTCGGAGGGGACGCCGAACCGAGCGACCCAGGTACCGATGAACGCCCTCGCGATGTCGGTGGTGGTGGTGGACGTCAGTGGAATGGCCTCGGGCCAGCGGGTGGTACGGTCCACGATTGTCAGCAGGTGCATGTGACCTTGTGATGGCGGCAGGGGGCCGACGAGGTCGATGTGGACGTGGTCAAACTTTCTTTCTGGCACGGTGAACTCCTCGAGTGGGGCTTTGACGTGCTGGTGGATTTTGGCACGCTGGCAAGCTATGCAGGATCTGGACCAGACGCGCACATCTTTGCGCAGGCCGTGCCAGACAAATCGGTTGGCCACCAGTCTAATGGACGCGCGGGTGCCGGGGTGTGAGAGGCCGTGGACGATGTCGAACATCCGTTTTCGCCAGGACGTCGGGACTACGGGGCGGGGTTGCGCCAAGGAGGTGTCGCATTTGACTGTGATGGCGGACGGGCCGCAGGCGACGTCGGTCAGTCGCAGCCCTGGGAGGGTTGTGGGTGCGGAGAGCAGATCAGGGTCGGTGCGTTGCTCCACTGGCAGTTGAGCATAGTCCACTGCCAGGTGGGCGCCGTGGACGGCGGGGCGGGATAGGCAGTCGGCCACCACGTTGTCTCGACCGGAGACGTGCCGGATGTCCGTGGTGAATTCGGACACCGCGGCGAGCTGGCGTTGTTGCCTGGCTGACCACGGGTCCGCAGATTTCGCCATCGCGAATGTCAGGGGTTTGTGGTCGACAAACGCGGTGAAGGGGCGGCCCTCCAGAAGAAATCTAAAATGGCGGACTGCCAGGTACAGTGCGAGGAGCTCGCGGTCAAAGGCGCTGTATTTGGCTTCCGGGGCGGCGCAGTTGGCGGCTGAAAAAGGCCAGCGGTTGCCAGGCCCCGTCGACCCACTGTTCGTACATGGCGCTGACCACGTGGTCGGAGGCGTCCGTGGTGAGGGCCACCCTGGCGTTGGGCTGTGGGTGAGCGAGCATGGTGGCGTCGGCGAGCGCCTTTTTGGTCGAGTCGAAAGCAGTCAACATGTCCGCCGACCACTCGATCGCCATTCTGTCTTTCTTACCCCGGAGGGCTTCGTATAGGGGCCGCATGAGGGAGGCCGCTCCGGGAATGAAGCGGTTGTAAAAGTTGATCATCCCCAAGAACTCCTGGAGGCCTTTGATGTTGGTAGGCCGGGGGAACTGCTGGACGGCTTGCACCTTGGCGGGCAGGGGAATGGCTCCGTCCTGCGTGATGTGGTGGCCGAGGATTTCGATCCTGCTGAGGCCGAATTGGCACTTGGCTGGGCTGATGATGAGCCCGTGCTCACTGAGCCGCTGGAACAGGGTGCGGAGGTGCTCGATGTGTTCCTGCTTGGAGGAACTAGCTACCAGGATGTCATCCAGGTAGACAAAGAGGAACTTCAGGTCCCGGAGGACCGAGTCCATGAGCCGCTGGAAGGCCTGGGCCGCGTTTTTGAGGCCGAAGGGCATTCGGAGGAACTCGAATAGCCCAAAAGGGGTGATTATGGCCATCTTGGGAACGTCCGTGGGGTGGACTGGCACCTGATGGTAACCGCGCACCAGGTCGACTTTGGAGAAGACTGAGCGGCCGGCCAGTCTAGCCAAGAAGTCTTGAATGTGCGGTATAGGGTACCGATCCGGCGTGGTGGCGTCGTTTAGTCGCCGGTAGTCCCCGCAGGGGCGCCATCCCCCGTCGGGTTTGGTGACGATGTGGAGTGGGGAGGCCCAGGGGCTGTTGGAGTGGCGGATGATGCCGATCTGTTCCATTGTGGCGAACTTGGCCCGCGCGATCTCCAGCTTGGCCGGGTCCAGCCTGCGGGCGTGGGCATACACCGGTGGGCCTGTGGTGGGGATGAAGTGTTCTACCCCGTGCTTAGCAACTTTCACGGAGAAGGTCGGGTTGGTGAGGGCTGGGAACTCAGCCAGGAATGCTGAGTAGTCGTCCGTTGAGCGGGCGCAGCACTGCCACGCCATTTCGGCGGGTTGGGGGGGGGCCATGGCGCCCGGGATAGGTGACATGGTGTTCATGTCCACGAGGCGGCGCCGAGGCATGTCGACCAACAGGCCGTGGGCGCACAGGAAATCCGCACAGAGGAGCGGGGAGAGCACCTTGGCGGTGATAAACTCCCAGTGGTAGCGGCGGCCTGCGAGGTCGATGGTGACGGTGCGGGTGCCGTACGTCCGGATGTCAGTGCCGTTGGCGGCAGCCAGCACAGGGCCGCGGCCGCCTCACTGGATCTCGAGGGCGGACGCGGGGATGATGCTGCGCTGCGCGCCCGTGTCGCATAGGTAACGGCGTCCGGAGGCGCTGTCCGTAACGTACAGCAGCGCGCCTGCTTGCCCCACGGCCATCGTGTAGGCCGGTGTGGGGGCGGTTGGAAACGTGCAGGGATGGCTGCAGCGGCGTGCCCGTGCGCCGAACCGGGTATGGAAGTAGCAGTAGCCCTGGGTCGGAGGGCTTGGGGGACGTGGGGGCCTGGGGGGCCTCGTGGCCAAGCTGTGTGGCCGCGCGATAGAGGGTGGAGCGCGCGCCGACGCTGCGGAGGCCAAGTTGGGGGTGACAGCGTGGTTGGAGCCGGCGGACAGGAGCTTATCGGCTTCGTCGGCCAGGGCCTCGAGGTCCGTGAGGCTGGACGCCACGATCGCCGGGTGGATGCTGGGAGGTAGTTGGCGGATAAAGAGCGTGTGGAAGAGGGAGCCGGGCGGTTTCTCATCGGTCAGAGCAAGCATGTGTGAGAGCAAGTCTGATGGCGTGGAGTCACCGAGGCCCGGGAGGTCAAGGAGGTGGCAGTTGCGCAAAACTTGGGAGGCTGTGAATTTTTTAAGGAGCGCGGCCTTGAGATGTGCGTACTTGCCTTCCTCCGAAGGGTTTTGTCGTGTTGTCCAGACTTTCGTGATTGTGGAGCTGCCCAGGGAGGCGAGGAGGTAGTCGTACATCGTTGCGTCGGCGGTGATGCTGCGGAGTCGGAATTGCGATTCGGCTTGAAGGAACCAGGCAGTGGCTAGGTTCTCCCAGAACTCCGGCAGCTTCACAGAAACTGCGTTTGTGTCAGCCATGGTTACGCTTAGGAGTCATCCTGAGCGTCGGGGCCACCAATGTAGGAGTCTACGTACTCCTAGCAAAAAATACTGAACTCGGAGAGGTTCAACAGAAAAGGTTTAATTGTTGAGACTGCATGTTGAACACAAAATGGCGTCAGAGACTACACCAAGTCCGACTGCCTTTCATCAGTCCACAGCTTCGACTGCTCCTCCCCCGCTCTGGGCTTAACTATGTTGCAGATCGAGTTTCTTAAAGGTGTGATCCTTCTTAAAGGCATGACACCTGATTTATAGTCTACGGACCGAAAAGCGGATTGTGTCCTTTCTGTGATCGGTACGCCATAGGCTCAAAGATTGGTGTGGGAGAAATGGGTTCAGATTCATGGGGCACTAGCACCAGTACTGGGAAAAGAGGGAGCTGTTCCGTCGGTACGGGCTTCATTTGAACCAGGCTGGGACCAGTGTCCTGGCGAATCGAATAACTAGGGCTGTAGATAGGGCTTTAAACTAAATAGTGGGGGGGAGGGATACGCTGAGGGGAAATTAAAAAAGTCAAAGAAAAATGAGAAGGCAAAAGTGCAGGGTAGAGATAGGGGTAATGATAACCAGAGTGTGACAGGAAGGGACAGAGCGTATACACATAAGTGTAGTGGCGCTTCTTAGTTTCCAAACAGGCAGGCCACTGAGCTGTGGGGCCTTTAACAACGAGTAGACGCGTGTCGAAATAAAACGTTCCCAAACGTAGCTTTGTCTTTTAAACTGTTTACTATAACACTTAACAAACAGAATTACAAAGCAAACACGTATAAACGAACACGGTCAAAAACTGTACTGCTCCAAACCTCACAGCTTCTGCCTCTTTCACCACGTGCAGTTTAAAACTGTGAAATGGCTGCACCCATGTGTGGCTTAGGGACTGTTCCATTGTGGCAAGAATGAAGGGGGTGTCGGACTGTACCACTGGAGCAAGAAAATAGGGGGTTTCTTAATACAATAAGTCGTTCAGGTAAATTAACTGTATTATGCCATTTAGCCACTATTTTAAAGTATTTTCTTAAGCTTTTATGGCTCTTACATTCCGGCCCCTAATTGACTAGGCACATGAAGCATATCAATTACTCAAACATTAAGAGTCATAAACTAATGAGTTCAACATATTTACAATACAAGTGTCCACTTTTTTCTTTCGTTCAGGAGCTTTTCACGCTGCTTCTTGTAGCAGGCAAAGCTTTGTGATCGGTCTCTCCAGGGTACTGGTCTTGGTTTGCAAACAGACGCGACGAACGACGCCTCTGGAGTCTGGCATGGTCTTAATTATTTTTCCCATCAACCAAGAATTTCTAGGGGCTGAATCATCCACAATTAAGACAATGTCTCTGACGATGAAGTTCCTCTTTATTTTGGACCATTTTTGACGCTTCTGTAGCAGAGGTAAGTATTCTCTTGTCCATCTGGTCCAGAAGAGGTCTGACATATACTGAACTTGCCTCCACTTCCGACGGGCATACAGATCTTCCTTTTTGAAGACTCCCGGGGGCATGGCTGGCTGTGTTTTCAACAACAACAGGTGGTTCGGAGTCAGGGCTTCGAGGTCATTGGGATCATCTGATGTCTTAGTTATCGGTCGGTCATTAATGATGGCTTCGACCTCGCACAGAACGGTTTGGAGTCCCTCGTCGTCCAGCACTTGCTGCTTCAGTACAGAACTGAGTAGTTTTCTTATGGTGCGTATCTGTCTTTCCCAGACACCTCCGTGGTGGGATGCAGCCGGAGGATTGAAGATCCACTTAATTCCTGTTTGCATCATGGCTTCCTGTATTTTAAGCTGATTCCAACCTTCAATAGCTTCCCGTAGTTCTCTCTCCGCTCCGACGGAATTAGTGCCATTATCAGAACGCATAATGGACGCCTGTCCTCTTCTACAGACAAAGCGCCGCAAGGCGTTAATACAGGAATCAGTGTCAAGCGTGTGTGCCACCTCAATATGAACTGCTCTGATGGTCAAACAAGTGAAAAGCACACCATATCTCTTGACAAGGCTCCGTCCTCGCTTTACCTCGAAAGGCCCGAAATAGTCCACCCCTACGTTTGTAAATGGGGGCTTGTCTGGTAACAAACGGTCTTCAGGCAGGTCTGCCATTTTCTGCTCCCCAGCTCTAGCGTGTAACCGTCTGCAAACAATACATTCAGAGAGTATTTTTCTTATTACGGAATTAGCTCCTGGAATCCAGTATCTTTGTCTTTGACTGAAGCGAACTATCTCCTTCTCAGCCTTGGCCAAATCCTCCATGGTCAGTGAATTCTTGCCCAATGTGGTCTTGTGCTGATGCATGTACTGCTGTAGAAGCATTTTCTGCTTATCAGGGTTACTTTCAGACTGACTGATAGTGGCTCGGTACTCTTTTCTCTTACCGCTCCGGTGTAGCAGCAACTCTTTCAACCTTAGGAACCATGCAACTGCTTTCCTCAACTGGTGCCATCCTGAGAAATGGTTAACAAGCTTGTTCACTGTGTCGAAGTTCTCTTTCGTATTTATGAGATTTACTGTGACTGATCTCTTGACTTCGACGTCGTCTTCAGCAATCTGGCTTGGCATATCTGGTCTTTCTGGCCATGATCTCTCTGTTTCCAGCAGATAACTTGGGCCTTGTATCCAAGTTTCGCTCCTCGTGAAGTTTTCAGCCTTCAATCCCCGTGAGGCTTGATCTGCTGGGTTTAATGAGGTGTTTACATACCTCCATTGAGATGGTTGTGTAGCTTCTCTAATGGATGAGATTCTGTTTGCTACGAAGGTCTTGAAGCGTATCTTCTCATTCTCTATATACTTCAGCACCGTCGTGCTATCCGTCCAGAAGACAGATTCTTCTAATGGGAGCTGTAACTCTTTACGCATCACCTGGTCAACTTTAACTGCAACAACCGCTGCCGTCAATTCCAGTCTCGGGATGGTGACCTGCTTCAGCGGAGCCACCCTGGATTTCCCCATGAGGAAGGCACAATGTTTCTGGCCCTGTTGATTTGTCAGCGAGAGGTAAGTAGCTGTGCCATAGCCGTCCTCACTGGCGTCCGAGAAATGATGTAGTTGAGCCGTCCTTGTAACTCCAAAACTCGCGGGCTTGATGCATCTACTGACGTTGAAGCTAGAAAGTTGTTGCAAATCTGTCAGCCATCGGTGCCATCTCTGAGCTTGACCTTCTGGGATATCTTCATCCCATCCTCTCTTGTCTCTACACAGCTCTCGTAGCATCAGCTTCACCGGCAGAATGAGTGGCGCCAGGAATCCGAGAGGGTCGTAGATGGAACTGACCACGGAGAGAATCCCTCGTCTTGTGGATGGTCTTTCGTTCACCATTATCCTGAAGTTGAACGTGTCTGACTCGATGCACCATTGTACACCAAGAGCTCTCTCGATAGGAAGGACATCGTGGCTCAGGTCCAGATCTTTGACTTCAGTGGCTCTTTCCTTTTCTGGGATAGAAGCTAGAACTGCTCTGCTGTTGCTTATCCACTTAGTCAGATGGAATCCTCCATTCGAACACAGAGTTCTAAGGTCTCTTGACAGTGCGATGGCATCGTCTTCTGTTGACACGGACTTCAGACAGTCATCGACATAAAAGTTTCTGAAGATTGTCTCCACGGCCTCTGATGGTGCTTTGCCTTTGCCATCTTCTGCAGTTTTTCTGAGAGCGTAGCTTGCACAGCTGGGAGATGATGTGGCTCCAAACAAGTGTACGGCCATTCTACATTCCACCATCGCTTGACTAACGTCGCCATCTGGCCACCAAAGGAAACGCAGAAGATCAGCATCTTCGTCAGGGATTCTGACTTGGTAGAACATTGATTCTATGTCTGCCATCATGGCAACGAGCTCTTGTCTAAACCTAGTCAAGACGCCAATGAGGGTATTAGTAAGATCAGGACCTTGAAGCAGCTGGTCATTCAATGAAGTTCCTCTGAATGAGGCGGCGCAGTCAAACACTACACGGATCTTTTTCTTCTTTGGGTGATACACCCCGTGATGAGGAATGTACCAGACCCTTCCATCGTCTCTGTTCAACTGTTCTTCGGGCACTTTTACAGCATAGCCTTTCGCTATGATGTTTCTCATGAAGTCTTTGTAGTCTTCGTGAAAGTCGGGGTTCTTGTTCAGCTTTCTCTTTCGACTGATGGCGCGTTGCTCTGCTATGCAGCGATTGTTCGGCATCTTCGCGGTCTGTCTTCTCAGTGGCAAACCAATGTGATAGTGGCCATCAATGAACTGTGTAGACCTTGTCATCAAGCCCATGAACTGATGGTCTTCTTGTGACATCTCTGTCTTTTCCTCACAGCTGCGTTCTGAGAAGTCTGCGTTGAACTGCTGTATCAACAGCTCTTCAATGCTTGCGATAGAGATGCGATTAACTGTGACGTTTTGTCGTTCCTCCTTGTTCGACTTGTGGCCATCATCTCTCCTTACCGGTCCATTGATTACCCATCCAAGGGCTGTCCTGACGGCGTAGGGTCCGTCATCCTTGCTGTTTATCACCTGCCATGGCTCCATAGTTTTGTAGGCATTGGTTCCAATTAATAGGCCAATTTCTGCTTCAATGTATGGGAGACGCACCTTTTCTAGGTAGGGCCATCTATCCACATCCTTCTGCAGGGCTAGGTTCCCTATTCTAACAGGAACCTCCCTCTGTGTGAAAACATTAGGCAGGTCTATGAAGTCCTTCTCTTCAAGTCCACACACTTCTAGGTCTGACAGGATATAACTTTGCATTGACTTCTCATGACCCATGGTGCGTAATAGGATTTCTGTTCTTCTGCCTCTAACGTTCAGCTGTCGCATGAGTGATTCTGTGCAGAACGTTGCTGAACTACCTGGATCCATGAAGGTGTAAGTCTCCACAACCTTCTCACTCCTCTTAGACTTGATCCTTACTGGTACGATGGCAAGAATACAATCACTGTCACCAGCCCCAGTAAGTCCACAAGTCTCTGGTTCTAGCGACACCAGAGCACTTGAAACAACCGTCTCGTCGGTATTGTTTTCTTCACTCTTCTTAGGGACTTGTTCTTCTTTATGGATATGCAGCAGACTGGGATGTTTCCGAGTGCACTCTCTGCATGTTGTTCTTTGCTTACAGTTTCTACTCAGGTGCCCCTGAGAGAGACATCCAAAACATAGGCCGTTGCACTTCAGGAATTTGATTCTGTCCTTATGTGGCTGTGCTTTGATGTCGCTGCAGAAATCCAATGTATGATTCTTCTGGCAGAATAAGCATGGCTTCTGAAAGGCATCAGCAGACGTCCCTGTGCTGCTCCTTTTGGTAGAGGAGTTCTGGGGCCTTTCTTCCTCGGCCTGAGTGATGATAGTTGCAAAGCTGCTTCCCCTGGAACCACCTTTCCTGAGAGTCTTTGATTCAACAGGCTTGGCTTTCACTCTTCCATCGGTGGTCGGGCTGACATCCTGGATGTTTCCAAACAATGGGTCCCTAGCAATTTTAGCCTGTTTGTCTATGAAATTCACTGAGTCTGCAAACCTGGCTCTACTTTTCTGTCTCTCCATTACCTCAAAGGCTGTTCTTCTCCATTGTTCTCTCATCCTGTAAGGAAGCTTAGAGATGACGATTCTCATAGTCGTAGGATTGTCCATCTCTTCCATGAATTCAACATCCTCCATGGTGTTGCGACATCCTATGAGGAAGAGAACATATGCGTTCAATGCCTCTCCGTCTTCCGATCTGATCTGTGGCCACTTGGTAGCCTTTTCGATATATGCAGTGGCTATCTTCAGCTCGTTACCATAGTGCTCCTGCAGCAACTTCCTGGCTTCTATGTATCCCCGGTCCGGTCTCATGTGTTCACAGCTTCTGACCAGGTCTTGTGGTTTACCACTGGTGTACTGTCCCAGGTAGTACAACTTATCACTGCTGCTCTCTGTCTTGGAGTCAATGGCTTGTTCAAAGGACCTGATGAAGGGCTTATACTTGAGTGGGTCGCCTTGGAACACTGGTATGTCTCTTTGAGGGAGTCGAAACAGATTCTGTTGTTTTACAAGCATCTCTGTAATTTCGTTTTGACGTTGCATCACTCGGTATAGGCTTCTCCCTGTGTCTTCAGGCCTCTGGTGGTCATCAGCAGGGTCTAGTCTAGACCGTCTGACGTCTGGGGTAGCATCACGTGCTCCTGTTAGTGGGGAGGCCACTCTTCCACGCTGTAATGCCAGGGAATTGCTTTCGGGCTCTGTTGTAACTCTTGAAGGTGCCCTGGATCCAACTCTATGTGGCAACGTTGACTGGCAGTGGTTCCCGCCATCCCGTGAGCCTTCATAATCTTCGTACGCACTCAACCTGGCATCTGAGACCTCGATAGCTGTTTTCATCTCCAGCCGTTCTTTCTTTGCCTGCACCTGGGCCCGCTGGGCCTGCAGTTGGGCCTGTTGGGCCTGCAGTTGAGCCTGCAGTTGGGCCTGTTGGGCCTGCAGTTGGGCCTGCAGTTGGGCCTCTTGGACCTGCAGTTGGGCCTCTTCCCGTTCAAGAGCTTGCTTCTCATCTAAAGATGCTGCGCGCGCCATCAACGCCGCCCGTTCAGCCTCCGCTCTCATGCGTCGCGCCGAGCTTGTGGTAGAAGCGACTGACCTGCGTCCAGAAACAGAGCTACCTTCTTTTCGATTTTTGCTCGGTCTGGCGGAAGTCTCTGAAATGCTATCGTCTGGTCCGACTTCATCGTCAACCTTATCTTTCTCTGCTGTATCAGCATCTTGACGAATTTTTAACATCCACTGCTCCGTGGCCTTGATATAGTCCTTAATGCTGGTTGATTTAAGATCAAACCAGTCGTGCTGATCAGTGTTTCCCTCTTCTTCAGACAGAAGTGCTAATACATCTTCATTGAGTATATTAAATTCTTCATGCAGCTTGGAGAAATCGTAATACATCATGTCTTCAGCTTTCTTAATATTAGCATTGTGATAAAAATAATAACTTCCGGGAAGTTATGTCATCACTTCCTGTGAACTGTGAACTGTGAACTATGAACTATGAACTGTGTACATACCTCACTTCCTGTCATATGTCACTTCCTGTTGGACTGGTATAAATACTGGTCTGTTCAGTATTGTAAGAGGCTTCTACCAGAGGCATGGTAAAGACCTCTCTTGTATATAGTGTGTTTATAAGTTACTTAAAGCTTACTTTAAAGTTACTTGATGGTAAGTCTCCTTTTTCTTACATCAATTTAAGTAACTTAGTATTTACACTGACAAATACTAGACCTTCAGACAAACTCGGAAGTTAAGGATCCAGGGAACCACCCATCATGGAGAAAATCCTTAGACCTATTCGTCTGGACTTGGACCCGAATACACCAGCAGCTGGCAGGGTATGGAAGCATTGGTATCGTACTTTTGAGAATTTTCTGGATGAATGTAAAGCGGATGCTCCTGCTAAATTGAAGATACTTGTCAATTATGTGACCCCAAAAGTGTTCGAATATGTTGATGACTGGGATAATTACGAAGAGGTGATTCGGGCACTTAAGAAACTGTATGCGAAGACCCCAAATGAGGTCTATGCTAGACATCTACTGGCCACAGCCCGACAAGGGCCAGGGGAATCAATTGACGAATTCCTGCAAGAACTTCGCAGGCTCAGCGTAGATTGTAACTTTCAGGCAGCCTCAGCTGAGCTGTACCGCCAAGAAATGATTCGTGATGCTTTCATCTGCGGGATTGCCTCTCCATTTATACGCCAGCGTCTACTAGAAAATAAAACACTTGAGCTACAAAAAGCTTTTGACCTAGCTTGTTCACTGGATTTGGCAAAGAGAAATGCAGACCTCTATCAGCTGCCCAGATCTCGATCTGCTGCTGTAGCTGCAACCAGACAATTCAAGCGGTCTCAGGTGAACCCTATCATGGGGGAATCTAATTCTGATAATTCTGATGAAGAAGAGGAGGACGACCCCACTTTAGCAGCCTCTTGGCAATCTAGGAAGGAATGCTTCTTTTGTGGAGATGCTTTTCACCCTAGGAAAACCTGCCCTGCTCGCAATGCAATCTGCAGTTATTGCGGGAAAAAAGTACACTTTGCTAAAGTTTGCCTATCAAGGGCCTCTACGAGGGCCAATCCAGCTAAGGCCTACCGAACTGCCCCAATTAGGGCCTATCAAGATGCTCCAGCTAGGACCTATCAAGCTTCCTCTCGAGCTCTCTCCCGAAGAAGCACACCGAGAGTTTTAGCCACTCTCTGTGCAACGACACCAATTACAGCTGCTTGCCCACAGAACCTGTCTCATGCAGCCACAAAAATTTCAATTAAAGGGCATACCTTAGATGCCTTAATTGACTCAGGAAGTACTGATAGTTTCATTAAGGAACAGATTGTTGCGAAATTGAAACTACATGTCTTCCCATCGGACCAGGCAATTGCGATGGCCCAGTCATCACTTAATACCAGAATCTCCGGCTTTTGTGTTGTTGATATGACACTTCATGGTCGTATGTATCCCTCCACCCGACTTTCGGTGCTCAAGGACTTATGTAGTGATCTCCTCTTAGGGCTGGACTTCCAAAAACAGCATAAGAAACTCACCATTGAGTTTGGTGGATCCAAACCCGGACTTACTATTTCTAATATACCGTCTAAATTACCATTTTGTGCATTATCAGCAGCTTCACTTGATGAACCCTCATTATTTGCCAGTATTCCGCCTCAATGCCAACCGATAATAACGAAATCGCGGCGCTTTAATCAGGAAGACCAATCTTTTATTGCGGCTGAAATCTCTCGACTTCTAGCAGAGGATATCATTGAACCATGTTCGTCGCCCTGGCGGGCTCAAGTCGTCATTGTCAAGAACCCTCTAAAACCTCACAAACAGCGACTATGCATCGATTATTCGCAAACCATCAATCAATATACCGACTTGGACGCCTACCCATTGCCACGCATTGATGATATGGTTAATAAACTGGCCGAATACAAAGTGTTCTCAACTTACGATTTAAAAAGTGCCTATCATCAGTTACCCTTGAAGGTCTCAGATAAGCAGTACACAGCCTTTGAGGCTAATGGACGGCTGTACCAATTTCGTCGCCTCCCATTCGGGGTTACTAATGGAGTGGCTGTCTTTCAACGGGCAATGGATGGCCTGGTTAAGCAGGAAAACCTAAGGGACACTTTTCCCTATCTTGATAACATTACCATTGCAGGTCACGATCAACAGGAACACGATTCCAACCTCCAAAAATTTCGGGATGCCCTCCATCGCCGTAATTTGACCCTGAATGAATCCAAATCTGTTGAGTCGCAACCGACCATCAACATCCTTGGCTACTGCGTAGGCAATGGTATCATTAAGCCAGACCCAGAAAGACTTCGCCCGCTCCAAGAGCTCCCGTCACCTAAGAATCCGGCTTCTTTACGTCGGGCTCTCGGTCTGTTTGCATACTACGCTAAATGGATTCCTCATTTTTCGGACAAAATCCAACCCTTGCTGCATGCTAGATCATTTCCACTGGGAACAGCGGCTGTTGCAGCCTTTAACCTTCTCAAAAAACAGTTGGAGAAAGCGGCTCTTCACTCCATTGATGAGAATCTCCCTTTCGTGGTTGAATGTGATGCCTCGGAGGTGGCGATCTCGGCTACTCTGAATCAGGAAGGTCGTCCTGTAGCATTTATGTCCAGGACCTTACAAGGTGCCGAGCTACATTATCCTCCGGTTGAGAAAGAAGCCACAGCCATCATAGAGGCAGTACGGAAGTGGAACCATTTTCTAGCTCGCCAGCACTTTACATTGATCACGGACCAACGATCAGTCGCCTTCATGCTCGATAATCGCAAACGAACCAAAATTAAGAATAATAAAATACAACTTTGGAGGATGGAACTGGCCTCTTTTGGTTATACCATTCTCTATCGGCCTGGCAAGGAGAATGTGGCCCCGGACACCCTCACACGGGCATTCTGCTCCACTATGTCATCCTCCACTCTCATGGATGTCCACAATGGTTTGTGTCATCCTGGCGTTACGCGCATGCTACATTTCGTACGATCACGGAATCTCCCTTTTTCCACTGGAGATGTAAAGAAAATATGCTCAGAATGCCGGCTTTGTGCGGAATTAAAACCTCAGTTCTTCCGCCCCTCAGCTGGTATACTCATACATGCAACCCAACCGATGCAACGACTTAGCATCGATTTTAAGGGCCCAGTGCCCTCTTCAACTCGGAACACATATTTGCTCACCATGATCGACGAATATTCACGTTTTCCGTTTGCCTTCCCCTGCTCCAATATGCTGGCGTCCACAGTAATCTGCTGCCTTGAGCAGGTATTTTCTCTCTGTGGCATGCCGGCTTATATTCACTCAGATCGGGGTCCATCCTTTATGTCAAGGGAACTCAAGGACTACCTCTCAGAACGGGGAATTGCTACAAGCAAAACAACACCATACCATCCCATCGGAAATGGGCAGGTAGAGAGGTATAACGGTATCATCTGGAATTCCGTACGTCTCGCTTTAAGATCTCGGGGCCTACCAGACCAGCAATGGGAAACAGTGCTTCCGGATGCATTGCACTCTATACGGTCCCTGCTTTCTACAGCCACAAATACTACACCTCATGAGCGGTTCTTTGGATTCCAGCGTCGCTCATCTCATGGGACATCACTCCCGTCATGGCTAACTACTCCTGGACCTGTATTACTCCGAAGATACGTTCGGACGTCTAAAAATGACCCTCTTGTAGACGAGGTCGAACTAACTGATGCCAACCCCACCTATGCAAACATACGATATTCCGACGGCCGAGAATCTACCGTATCATTACGGGATCTGGCTCCCTGCCCACCAGGACCTAGTGGGACATCGGGTGATGGCATTTCACCAGGAAACTCTTGGGACCTATCGGGTACCCCTCTCCAGGATCCTGATCGGACACCAACTAGCTTGGTGCCGGTAGAACCCCGTGCTCAAGGTTGCGACCCTCCCAGTACCGCGCATGAAAGTACTGATCCGCCACAGACCAGCTCTGCACCTCCCTCTGAACAGAGGCAGTCCGACTTTGAACCTATTGGGGCTCGTACTCAAAGCCATGATCTCCCCGACCCTTCACAGGGCAATCCAGGCCACACAGACTCTGACCAATGGCCAACCGCATGTAAGCGGACCAGCGACCCTCTACGACGGGAATCCAAACGGGTGCGACTCTTCCTTGTTCGGCGGCTGCGGACCAAAAGGTAGACCACAGCCTCCTAATCCTGCAGGAGGGAAGAATGTGATAAAAATAATAACTTCCGGGAAGTTATGTCATCACTTCCTGTGAACTGTGAACTGTGAACTATGAACTATGAACTGTGTACATACCTCACTTCCTGTCATATGTCACTTCCTGTTGGACTGGTATAAATACTGGTCTGTTCAGTATTGTAAGAGGCTTCTACCAGAGGCATGGTAAAGACCTCTCTTGTATATAGTGTGTTTATAAGTTACTTAAAGCTTACTTTAAAGTTACTTGATGGTAAGTCTCCTTTTTCTTACATCAAGCATTATCTTCCATGAGACGATCAATTATCTTCATTTTTCCAGTTATCTGAACTAATTTAGCCTTCCTTGCACCTATGCTTCTATGTAACTTCTCTTCCCTTGCCTTTGGGGTGAGCTTTATTTCCCTCTTTTGGCCAGCAATCCTTCTGGCTGGGGGAAGCTTCTGGCTCCTTAAGGCCTCGGCCATTTTACCCGCAGCTCTTATTTAGCTTCTCAACAGAATGAACAAAGCAAGTAACAGTCACTGTACCTTCGCTTTCTTAAATTGTCGTCTGGCTCCGTGACCATTCATGTATACATTCGCCGACGATTCCGTCCCTTCCTTCTTAGGGAGCTAGTTTTTGACTAATGTAGTGGCGCTTCTTAGTTTCCAAACAGGCAGGCCACTGAGCTGTGGGGCCTTTAACAACGAGTAGACGCGTGTCGAAATAAAACGTTCCCAAACGTAGCTTTGTCTTTTAAACTGTTTACTATAACACTTAACAAACAGAATTACAAAGCAAACACGTATAAACAAACACGGTCAAAAACTGTACTGCTCCAAACCTCACAGCTTCTGCCTCTTTCACCACGTGCAGTTTAAACTGTGAAATGGCTGCACCCAATGTGTGGCTTAGGGACTGTTCCATTGTGGCAAGAATGAAGGGGGTGTCGGACTGTACCACTGGAGCAAGAAAATAGGGGGTTTCTTAATACAATAAGTCGTTCAGGTAAATTAACTGTATTATGCCATTTAGCCACTATTTTAAAGTATTTTCTTAAGCTTTTATGGCTCTTACAATAAGAGTGCATCAGAAAGAGGGGTCAGAGTAGGGAAAAAGGGTAAAAAGATAAAATTAAAAGCTCTATATCTGAATGCATGCAGCATTCGTAACAAGATAGATGAGTTGACAGCACAAATAGAAATAAATGGGTATGATCTGATAGCCATTACAGAGACGTGGTTGCAAGGTGACCAAGGCTGGGAACTGAATATTCAGGGCTATTTGTCATTTTGTAAGGATAGGCAGAAAGGAAAAGGAGGTGGTGTAGCTCTGTTAATAAGGGAGGAGATCAGTGCAGTAATGAGAAATGATATTGGCCTAGAAGATCAAGACATAGAATCAGTTTGGGTGGAGATAAGAAATAATAAGGGTAAGAAGTCACTGGTGGGAGTGGTCTACAGGCCCCCAAAAAGTAGCCACACTGTAGGACAGATTATAAATCAAGAAATAATAGAGGCTTGTAAGAAAAGTACGGCTATACTCATGGGAGATTTTAATCTTCATATTGATTGGACAAAGCAAATTGGCAAAGGTAGAAACATAGAAACATAGAAGATAGGAGCAGGAGTAGGCCATTCGGCCCCTCGAGCCTGCTCCGCCATTCAATGAGATCATGGCTGATCATCCAAATTCAGTACCCCTTACCTGCCTTCTCCCCATATCCCTTGATCCCTTTAGCCTTAAGGGCAGCACGGTGGCATAGTGGTTAGCACTGTTGCCTCACAGCGCCAGGGACCCGGGTTCGAATCCGGTCTCGGGCGACTGTCTGTGTGGAGTTTGCACATTCTCCCCGTGTTTGCGTGGGGTTTCCTCCGGGTGCTCCGGTTTCCTCCCACAGTCCAAAGATGTGCGGGTTAGGTTGATTGGCTATGATAAAATTGACCCTTAGTGTTGGGGGACTAAATACGTGGGGTTACGGGGATCGGGTGGGATATGTGTCGGTGAAGGCTCGATGGGCCGAAATGGCCTCTATCTGCACTGTGGGGTTTCTGTGATTCTGTGATTCTGTGAAATATATCTAACTCCTTCTTGAATATATTTAATGAATTGGCCTCAACTGCCTTCTGTGGTAGAGAATTCCACAGGTTCACCACTCTCTGGGTGAGGAAATTCCTCCTCATCTCAGTCCTAAATGGCTTACCCCTTATCCTTAGACTGTGACCCCTGGTTCTGGACTCCCCCGCCATCAGGAACATCCTTCCTGCATCTAGTCTGTCTAGTCCTGTTAGAATTTTATAAGTTTCGATGAGATCCCCTCTCATTCTTCTAAACTCCAGCGAGTATAAGCCCAATCGACCCAATCTCTCCTCATACGTCATTCCTGCCATCCCAGGTATCAGTCTGGTGAATCTTCACTGCACTCCCTCCATGGCAAGAACATCCTTCCTCAGATAAGGCGACCAAAACTGCACACAGTACTCAAGGTGTGGTCTCACCAAGGCCCTGTACAACTGCAGCAAGATATCCTTGTTCCTGTACTCGAACCCTCTCGCTACAAAGGCCAACATACCATTTGCCTTCTTAACCGCCTGCTGCACCTGCATGCTTACCTTCAGCGACTGGTGCACAAGGACACCCAGGTCTCGTTGCACTTTCCCTTCTCCCAATCTATTGCCTGCTCCTTCGTCTTATGTTCTTATGTCCTCCCAGTCAAGCTCTGTAAGAATTTTGTATGTTTCAATGTGATCACCTCTCATTCTTCTAAACTCTAGAGAATATAGCCCTAGTCTACTCAATCTCTCCTCATAGGACAATCCCCCCATCCCAGGAACCAGTCTGGTGAACCTTCGTTGCACTCCCTCTATGGCAAATATATCCTTCCTTAGGTAAGGAGACCAAAACTGTACACAATACTCCAGGTGTGGTCTCACCAGGGCCCTATATAATTGCAGTAAGACGTCATTACTCTTATACTCAAATCCTCTAGTAATAAAGGCCAACATACCATTAGCTTTCCTAATTGCTTGCTGTACCTGCATGTTAACTTTCAGTGATTCGTGTACAAGGAAACCCAGGTCCCTCTGAACACCAACATTTCCCAATCTCTCACCATTTAAAAAATACTCTGCTTTTCTATTTTTCCTACCAAGGTGGATAACTTCACATTTCTCCACATTATATTCTATTTGCCATGCTCTTGCCCTCTCACTCAGCTTGTCTATATCCCCTTGAAGCTTCCTTGCATCCTCCTCACAACTTACATTTTTACCCAGCTTTGTAACATCAGCAAACTTGGATATAATGGGCCAGTAATTCCGGTCCCAATGCGTGAGTACGGACGGGGTACTCACGCGTGGGCCCGTTGGAAGTGCCGGATTTCAGCATGCACAGCGCATGTGCAGGAAACCGGCATTTCCTGTCCTCTGAACCAAGGGGTTCAGAGGACGAACGCGTGCATGCAGGAGTCTGCGTGTGAGCACTGAAATTCCTTTTTTTCCACAGCTTTGCGCGTGTGTAAGGACCTCTCCTTTTTATGAATGTAAAAAGGAGACGTAAGGACTTCATTCTTTAAGGTAAGTGGTCTATTACTTAAAATTATAACATTTTTTCCACAGCTTTATTGTTTTTAAGGACTTTACAGTAAGGTAAGTGTAGTTTTAGACCCGATTTTTGAAAAAATTATTTTTTTTTAAAATTTGATTAATTGTTTAAAATAGTTTTTTAAAGTTATTTATAGTTTATTTAATTATTGGGATTTTTTTTAAATTTTATTTAAAGTTAAACTAGTCTTTTGGGCGCCCGTACTTTTCATGAGTTTGACAGTTCTTACTATCAAACTCATGAATGAAGTTTCCCCTCCCCTGATTGGCTGCACAGTGCTCACCTGATCCCAGCCGGCACATCGCACTAACTACGCCGTTGGATCAGGTAAGCACAGCGCACCGACATCTGAACCGGGCCAGTGACAGGAATTCCAAGCAGGCCCAGGCTTCAGATGTTGGCGCGCCGGGTGAGTGCACATCGGGGGCTTGCACGCGCGGCAAGCCCCCGAACCTAATTTCTAGGCCATTACATTTGGTCCCCTCATCCAAATCATTGATGTAGATTGTGAATAGCTGAGGCCCAAGCACTGATCCTTACGGTACCCCACTAGTTACAGCTTGCCAATCCAAAAATGACCCTTTTATTCCTACTCTCTGTTTTCTGTCCATTAACCAATCCTCAATCCATGCTAGTATAAAAAGCACAACATAAAGCACTACAAATATTGAAAGCAAAGAGCAACACCTCCTTCCCCCTTTGCTCTGAATTCCCACTCTCTCCAAATTGTCAACTTTAACACACTGTTTAGAAGCACTCTGTTTAAGACCACACTGTGCATCAGCAGATACGGGTTACTTTTTGATGGCTCTACACTCACTGCAGTTGGTGTTCCTGGTAAGTCTCTATATCTAGCTTAAACATTAGAAGGGGGACATTTACGGGGGACTTCTGGGTTTGAGATTTAAATTTACAATGGGTCCCTGGGAGTGAGGCAGTTTTGCAGGGTCCTTGGGGTGTGTAAGTATTTACAGGGACATGATGCATAATTTCCCTGTTTATTTCTCTCTCTTACAGATAACTTATTTACAATTGTGATCCTATCTCAAGGAAAGTGCGGACTCTCCAAATGTGTCTCTTCCTACCTGGTCACAATAGCCGCGGCAGATCTACTGGTCGTTATCCTCAATTTGATACTGAAGCAAATTCCTATTCTATACTGGAGTCAGTTTCAGTTCCTGTTCTCCATTCGCATGTGTAATATCCACACTGTCCTGTTTATGCAGTCACAGACTGTTATGTCTGCTTCACTGTCACTTTCACCTTTGATTGATTTGTGGCCATTTGTTGCCAGAAGCTGAAAACTAAATATTGTACTGAAAAAATGGTGGCAGTGGTTCTGGGAACAGTGACTATGCTGACCTGTTTAAATAACATCTCCTGGTATTTTATGCACACTGGTGGATATTCGGCTTTACAATTTCCCCATGTTTTATCATTCAGTGTGATGGAATCACCGGTATGTGTTGTGTATGTAATATGTGTGCTACTTTGAACCTATGGACAGGACTGCACTACTTGTTGGGCGTAGTGATACGCAGTACCACTCCTGGCCATAGGGGTATAAATAGTACTGTGGGTACTGATCCCCCTCAGTTCCCGCCTGTGGGCATGAAGTAAAGACCTACGTGTAGTCCCTACCTCCAACCAGTAAAGACCTGTTTTATTGTTACTGATTAAGTCTGAGTATTAATTACTTGAACAACTCACAGACTTAACACTGGCGACGAGTCAGGTTCTTACCCTGCGGCAGTTGAAGAGAGGCTTCAAACATCACCACCCCACTAGAAGCGACAGGCTTTAGGACTCTGAAGCCTCCATCAGCTACTGAGCAGCTATCCTGACAGCTTCCAGCGACTGACAGAAGTCTTTCTGCAGTTTCCTTGTTCAACCTAGGTGGTGGGGTAAGCCGTGCAGTGTTGGCTGCAAAGACAGGGCTGGGGAAGTTGGAGAAGATAAGGGCGATCGCAATGCCTGATAAGAGCCGCGGTGAAACGCGCGAGCGGGTAAGCCAGAGCCCGGGAGGGAGCGAGCAAGAGCCGCTTCGGTCGGGAGCCACTTCGCGATCCAGCGATCGCATCCGCTGATAAGGGCAGCACTCGGGCGATCGCAGCGAAGATAAGGGCCGCACTCGAGGGCTGAAGGGAGACGGCGTCGGGGGACGGGTGAAGACCGCCAAGCGCGGGAAAACCGCCATTTTGTGGGCGGAGGACGACGGCAAGAGCGGGAAGCCGCCATCTTTGATAACAAGTAAAGAAAAGAAAATCTGAGAAATTGCAAATCTACAATGCCTAAACACGGGAATATTAGCACCTTTGATAGTGACCTCGAAGATTGGGCCATATATGTTGAAAGAGTAAAAAATTATTGTAAGGGCAATAAAATTCGTGACCAAGATAAAGCTCTAACATTATTAAATTTAATGGGTGCGAAGACATACGGGCAATTGAAACACCTGTTATCACCAGATGAACCGGCGGATAAGACGTTCGATGAGATTGTTACTGTCCTGAAAGATCATCTAAACCCCACGCCGCTGATGCTAGCGGAACGATTTAAATTTTACGACAGAAGGCAGCTACAGCATGAAAGCAATGCTGATTATTTGCTGGAATTGCGTAAATTAGCGAAATATTGCCAGTTTGGAACGGGACTGACAGAGGCACTTCGAGACAAATTTGTGTGTGGTTTATTTAAACAGGATACACAAAAGCGACTGCTCGAGGAGAATGAGCTGACGCTTGAGAAGGCGGTCACTATGGCAGCAGCACACGAAGCCGCAGCGAGAGGCACGGCAGTAATGCAGCTACGGTCACCGGAGCTCAGTGCACACAAATTGGGTGTGAGTTCTGGCAAATGTTATCGTTGTGGAAAGACAACGCATGATCAGAACCAGTGTTGGTTTAAAAACCAAGAATGTAGAACTTGTGGTAGGCTTGGACATATAGCTAGAGTATGCAGGTCAGCGAAGAAGACCAGCAACAAGAAGTCACCGCAAGGAAAATACGCAAAGGTACACAAGGTGACCGAACAGGAGTCCGATTCAGACGCTAGCAGTAATGAACTGGCTAGCTTAAGAGTACTCAACGCTGGTAAGGGTGCAGACCTCCAGACAATTTGGGTCACTCTTCAGATAGAAGGAGTCCAAGTAAAACTGGAATTGGACACTGGATCGGCATTGACGGTCATAAATAAGAAAGATTACGGAAAGTTATTCCAACATATTCCCCTACAGGATACGGGGATTATATTGGAAACATACACGGGGCAAAGAGTGTACCCCATCGGGAAAATAGAGGTTGCAGTGGTCCACAAGGGCGAAGACAGTCAAATAATGGACTTATATGTGATATCTGAAGGAGGTTCTCCACTACTAGGACGGGAGTGGATTAGGAAAATGAATATGGACTGGCATTTCCTACAAACAATAACGAGTGAGAACTCGGTGAAGATAGTCGGCCCAGACTCTGGAACGGATGATGGTAAGCCCAACTCAGGTGCAAAAGACAAAGTTTCAGCACAGAATTCCACTGAGCAACAACAACATAGTTTAACTGTGGATTCTGAGTCTGGCAAGTCTACTGATGTGCCCATTTCTGAGGGACACCGGGCTCGAACTCAACTCCATTTCAAACTACAACAGCAATTAGAACAAATGCTTCGCTGTTTTGAGCAAGAGTTGAATGCAACAAAAGAGTTCTTTGATATAGAGTTGGAGAATCTGGAAAGACAACAGAAGCAGCTGATGGAGAAAATGGAGCAGGAGCACACAAAACGTCTGGTGTCAGAGGAGTTAACGGTCAGCCAACTCCTGCATATGCTGAAGGACAGGACTCTGAAATGGAAAAAACTTGAACACGAACTTCAATATTCAAACAAAAGGGGTTCGGAGCTCTCAAAGGTTATTGGAAGAGCTGAGGTGGCAACACAGACTGCGATGACTGCAACAGAGCAGCCCTTGGATGCCAAAAGTACGCTGACTCACGTCAACGTAGAACAACAGATCGCTGAAACAGCTGCTCCGGTAGAGGGATTGAATAGCCCGATCAATCAATCTCCAAAAGAAGTTGAAGTAGTAAAATCTCAAATGAGGTCATTAGTAAACGACTTGCTGAAAGCCCAGAAAAAGCTGGATGAAGAGGTACGCATGAAGAAGTCTCTTCAGGAAAGATGTCTGGACTTGGAACAAAAGCTGGCTAACGCCCAGCTGGGTATGGAGGAAATGGAAGACCCTCTCGCTGGCCTAGATCAGGACGACACCGAATATTACTATGTCCTGTCCTGCCCAACTTGTAACTTCGACTCCCACCATACAGAAATCATGGAGGAGCACCGAAAGTCTACGGAACATCGGGAGAAGGTGGCTCTACTACGGAAAAAGGAGGAAGAGAAGGAGGAACTGCGCATGCAGCTGGCAGCTGACAGTGGAGCCCAGAGAGTCTCCAAGAAGCAGAAAAGGAAAAGTCAAAACAGAAGATGACCCATCTGAACCATTATTACCTCTACCAGTTCACACACGTGGTCCCTCCGAACGGAGCCAATTCAGTTCGGAAGTTCAAACTGTTAAATCCATGGAAGGACTATTGAATGAGTCACTCCAGCAACGTGAACCGACTCCACCACAGAGATTGAATCTGTGAACTGTTTTCCGCAGAGACTGAATCTGTGATCTGTTTTGACATGAAGTTATCTATGTATCTATGTTATTCTGTTATGTAAACCTGAAGTTATATATGTATATATGTTATTACGTTATGTTAAATGGGGAGATGACTGTAAAGCTAGGAAGGGAGGAATGTTGTGTATGTAATATGTGTGCTACTTTGAACCTATGCACAGGACTGCACTACTTGTTGGGCGTAGTGATACGCAGTACCACTCCTGGCCATAGGGGTATAAATAGTACTGTGGGTACTGATCCCCCTCAGTTCCCGCCTGTGGGCATGAAGTAAAGACCTACGTGTAGTCCCTACCTCCAACCAGTAAAGACCTGTTTTATTGTTACTGATTAAGTCTGAGTATTAATTACTTGAACAACTCACAGACTTAACAGTATGGACAGCAGCATACTCCTTCATTATATTCTCACCCCTTTTGTCCCATTTGTTCTGATTCTGCTGCTCAATGCTTTCACCGTCACATACATTTTAGTGGCCAGCAGAGCCCGCAGGAGATTCCGGGGCCACAGCAGTGGGGAGAGTCCCAGTGACCCAGAGATTGAGAGCTGACGGAAATCCATCGTTTTACTGCTTATTATCGCGGGGAATTTCATCCTGTTATGGTTAATGTTTATGGTGGTTTCTATATCCGTCCACATGTATTTAGTGCGGTAAGAGTCTCTAAAGCTATATGAATTTGTACAAGAACTGGGATTCATGCTCGAGCTCCTGAATTGCTACACTTTTATTTATGCCATGAGACTTGGACTATGTTCAGAGAGCAGTTGAAGAATGTGATGAAATATCCCTTTACTCTAATTCTTAAATTCATTAAATATGAGAAGCACTGAAGACTTTCTAGCATCAGAACTCAATCCCGCCTCATTTTCTCACCGACCCGCTCTCCCCGGGGTCTGTGATACAGACACATTGGGACCAGCCTGCTCTCCCCAGGGTCTGTGATACAGACACATTGGGACCAGCCTGCTCTCCCCTGGGGTCTGTGATACAGACACATTGGGACCGGTCTGCTCTCCCCCGGGGTCTGTGATACAGACACAGTGGGGCCGGTCTGCTCTCCCCGGGGTCTGTGATACAGACACAGTGGGGCCGGTCTGCTCTCCCCGGGGTCTGTGATACAGACACATTGGGACCGGCCTGCTCTCCCCGGGGTCTGTGATACAGACACAGTGGGGCCGGTCTGCTCTCCCCTGGGGTCTGTGATACAGACACATTGGGACCGGTCTGCTCTCCCCGGGGTCTGTGATACAGACACATTGGGACCGGCCTGCTCTCCCCGGGGTCTGTGATACAGACACAGTGGGGCCGGTCTGCTCTCCCCTGGGGTCTGTGATACAGACACATTGGGACCGGTCTGCTCTCCCCGGGGTCTGTGATACAGACACATTGGGACCGGCCTGCTCTCCCCGGGGTCTGTGATACAGACACAGTGGGGCCGGTCTGCTCTCCCCTGGGGTCTGTGATACAGACACATTGGGACCGGTCTGCTCTCCCCGGGGTCTGTGATACAGACACATTGGGACCGGTCTGCTCTCCCCGGGGTCTGTGATACAGACACATTGGGACCGGTCTGCTCTCCCCGGGGTCTGTGACACAGACACAGTGGGGCCGGTCTGCTCTCCCCTGGGGTCTGTGATACAGACACAGTGGGGCCGGTCTGCTCTCCCCGGGGTCTGTGACACAGACACAGTGGGACCGGCCTGCTCTCCCCAGGGTCTGTGATACAGACACAGTGGGGCCGGTCTGCTCTCCCCGGGGTCTGTGATACAGACACAGTGGGGCCGGTCTGCTCTCCCCCGGGGTCTGTGATACAGACACATTGGGACCGGCCTGCTCTCCCCGGGGTCTGTGATACAGACACAGTGGGGCCGGTCTGCTCTCCCCGGGGTCTGTGATACAGACACAGTGGGGCCGGTCTGCTCTCCCCTGGGGTCTGTGATACAGACACATTGGGACCGGTCTGCTCTCCCCGGGGTCTGTGATACAGACACAGTGGGGCCGGTCTGCTCTCCCCGGGGTCTGTGATACAGACACATTGGGACCGACCCGCTCTCCCCGGGGTCTGTGATACAGACACATTGGGACCGGTCTGCTCTCCCCGGGGTCTGTGATACAGACACAGTGGGGCCGGTCTGCTCTCCCCTGGGGTCTGTGATACAGACACATTGGGGCCGGTCTGCTCTCCCCGGGGTCTGTGATACAGACACATTGGGACCGACCCGCTCTCCCCGGGGTCTGTGATACAGACACATTGGGACCGGTCTGCTCTCCCCGGGGTCTGTGATACAGACACGGTGGGGCCGGTCTGCTCTCCCCTGGGGTCTGTGATACAGACACAGTGGGGCCGGTCTGCTCTCCCCCGGGGTCTGTGATACAGACACAGTGGGGCCGGTCTGCTCTCCCCGGGGTCTGTGATACAGACACAGTGGGGCCGGTCTGCTCTCCCCCGGGGTCTGTGACACAGACACAGTGGGGCCGGTCTGCTCTCCCCGGGGTCTGTGATACAGACACATTGGGGCCGGTCTGCTCTCCCCTGGGGTCTGTGATACAGACACAGTGGGGCCGGTCTGCTCTCCCCGGGGTCTGTGACACAGACACAGTGGGACCGGCCTGCTCTCCCCGGGGTCTGTGATACAGACACAGTGGGGCCGGTCTGCTCTCCCCTGGGGTCTGTGATACAGACACATTGGGACCGGTCTGCTCTCCCCGGGGTCTGTGATACAGACACAGTGGGGCCGGTCTGCTCTCCCCGGGGTCTGTGATACAGACACATTGGGACCGACCCGCTCTCCCCGGGGTCTGTGATACAGACACATTGGGACTGGTCTGCTCTCCCCGGGGTCTGTGATACAGACACATTGGGACCGGCCTGCTCTCCCCCGGGGCCTGTGATACAGACACAGTGGGGCCGGTCTGCTCTCCCCCGGGTCTGTGATACAGACACAGTGGGGCCGGTCTGCTCTCCCCGGGGCCTGTGATACAGACACAGTGGGGCCGGTCTGCTCTCCCCGGGGTCTGTGATACAGACACAGTGGGGCCGGTCTGCTCTCCCCGGGGTCTGTGATACAGACACAGTGGGGCCGGTCTGCTCTCCCCTGGGGTCTGTGATACAGACACAGTGGGGCCGGTCTGCTCTCCCCGGGGTCTGTGACACAGACACAGTGGGACCGGCCTGCTCTCCCCGGGGTCTGTGACACAGACACAGTGGGGCCGGTCTGCTCTCCCCGGGGTCTGTGACACAGACACATTGGGACCGGCCTGCTCTCCCCGGGGTCTGTGATACAGACACAGTGGGGCCGGTCTGCTCTCCCCCGGGGTCTGTGATACAGACACATTGGGACCGGCCTGCTCTCCCCGGGGTCTGTGATACAGACACAGTGGGGCCGGTCTGCTCTCCCCCGGGGGTCTGTGATACAGACACAGTGGGGCCGGTCTGCTCTCCCTGGGGTCTGTGATACAGACACATTGGGACCGGCCTGCTCTCCCCCGGGGTCTGTGATACAGACACAGTGGGGCCGGTCTGCTCTCCCTGGGGTCTGTGATACAGACACAGTGGGGCCGGTCTGCTCTCCCCGGGGTCTGTGATACAGACACAGTGGGGCCGGTCTGCTCTCCCCTGGGGTCTGTGATACAGACACAGTGGGGCCGGTCTGCTCTCCCCGGGGTCTGTGACACAGACACAGTGGGGCCGGTCTGCTCTCCCCGGGGTCTGTGATACAGACACATTGGGACCGGCCTGCTCTCCCCAGGGTCTGTGATACAGACACAGTGGGGCCGGTCTGCTCTCCCCTGGGGTCTGTGATACAGACACAGTGGGGCCGGTCTGCTCTCCCCGGGGTCTGTGATACAGACACAGTGGGGCCGGTCTGCTCTCCCCTGGGGCCTGTGATACAGACACAGTGGGGCCGGTCTGCTCTCCCCGGGGTCTGTGATACAGACACAGTGGGGCCGGTCTGCTCTCCCCGGGGTCTGTGATACAGACACATTGGGACCGACCCGCTCTCCCCGGGGTCTGTGATACAGACACATTGGGACCGGTCTGCTCTCCCCGGGGTCTGTGATACAGACACAGTGGGGCCGGTCTGCTCTCCCCTGGGGTCTGTGATACAGACACATTGGGGCCGGTCTGCTCTCCCCGGGGTCTGTGATACAGACACATTGGGACCGACCCGCTCTCCCCGGGGTCTGTGATACAGACACATTGGGACCGGTCTGCTCTCCCCGGGGTCTGTGATACAGACACGGTGGGGCCGGTCTGCTCTCCCCTGGGGTCTGTGATACAGACACAGTGGGGCCGGTCTGCTCTCCCCCGGGGTCTGTGATACAGACACAGTGGGGCCGGTCTGCTCTCCCCGGGGTCTGTGATACAGACACAGTGGGGCCGGTCTGCTCTCCCCCGGGGTCTGTGACACAGACACAGTGGGGCCGGTCTGCTCTCCCCGGGGTCTGTGATACAGACACATTGGGGCCGGTCTGCTCTCCCCTGGGGTCTGTGATACAGACACAGTGGGGCCGGTCTGCTCTCCCCTGGGGTCTGTGATACAGACACAGTGGGGCCGGTCTGCTCTCCCCGGGGTCTGTGACACAGACACAGTGGGACCGGCCTGCTCTCCCCGGGGTCTGTGATACAGACACAGTGGGGCCGGTCTGCTCTCCCCTGGGGTCTGTGATACAGACACATTGGGACCGGTCTGCTCTCCCCGGGGTCTGTGATACAGACACAGTGGGGCCGGTCTGCTCTCCCCGGGGTCTGTGATACAGACACATTGGGACCGACCCGCTCTCCCCGGGGTCTGTGATACAGACACATTGGGACTGGTCTGCTCTCCCCGGGGTCTGTGATACAGACACATTGGGACCGGCCTGCTCTCCCCCGGGGCCTGTGATACAGACACAGTGGGGCCGGTCTGCTCTCCCCCGGGTCTGTGATACAGACACAGTGGGGCCGGTCTGCTCTCCCCGGGGCCTGTGATACAGACACAGTGGGGCCGGTCTGCTCTCCCCGGGGTCTGTGATACAGACACAGTGGGGCCGGTCTGCTCTCCCCGGGGTCTGTGATACAGACACAGTGGGGCCGGTCTGCTCTCCCCTGGGGTCTGTGATACAGACACAGTGGGGCCGGTCTGCTCTCCCCGGGGTCTGTGACACAGACACAGTGGGACCGGCCTGCTCTCCCCGGGGTCTGTGACACAGACACAGTGGGGCCGGTCTGCTCTCCCCGGGGTCTGTGACACAGACACATTGGGACCGGCCTGCTCTCCCCGGGGTCTGTGATACAGACACAGTGGGGCCGGTCTGCTCTCCCCCGGGGTCTGTGATACAGACACATTGGGACCGGCCTGCTCTCCCCGGGGTCTGTGATACAGACACAGTGGGGCCGGTCTGCTCTCCCCCGGGGGTCTGTGATACAGACACAGTGGGGCCGGTCTGCTCTCCCTGGGGTCTGTGATACAGACACATTGGGACCGGCCTGCTCTCCCCCGGGGTCTGTGATACAGACACAGTGGGGCCGGTCTGCTCTCCCTGGGGTCTGTGATACAGACACAGTGGGGCCGGTCTGCTCTCCCCGGGGTCTGTGATACAGACACAGTGGGGCCGGTCTGCTCTCCCCTGGGGTCTGTGATACAGACACAGTGGGGCCGGTCTGCTCTCCCCGGGGTCTGTGACACAGACACAGTGGGGCCGGTCTGCTCTCCCCGGGGTCTGTGATACAGACACATTGGGACCGGCCTGCTCTCCCCAGGGTCTGTGATACAGACACAGTGGGGCCGGTCTGCTCTCCCCTGGGGTCTGTGATACAGACACAGTGGGGCCGGTCTGCTCTCCCCGGGGTCTGTGATACAGACACAGTGGGGCCGGTCTGCTCTCCCCTGGGGCCTGTGATACAGACACAGTGGGGCCGGTCTGCTCTCCCCGGGGTCTGTGACACAGACACAGTGGGGCCGGTCTGCTCTCCCCTGGGGCCTGTGATACAGACACAGTGGGGCCGGTCTGCTCTCCCCGGGGTCTGTGACACAGACACAGTGGGGCTGATCAGTTCATTTATTTATTTATTTATTCATGGATTGTGGGCATTGCCGGCAAGGCCAGCATTTATTGTCCATCCATAATTGCCCTTGTGGAAGTGGTTTTGAGCTGGCTTTTTGAGCATCTGCAGTCCGTGAGGTGAAGGTACTTCCACAGTGCTGTTTGGTAGAGTGCACAAGAATTTTTACCCAGCAACGATGAAGAAAAGGCGCTATATGTCCAAGTCAGGGTGATGTGTGACTTGGAGGGGAACTTGGAGGTGGTGGTGTTCCCATGCGCCTGCTGCCCTTGTCCTTCTAGGTGGAAGAGATCATGGGTTTGGGAGGTGCTGATGAAGAAGCCTTGGCGAGTTGCTGCAGTGCATCTTGTAGATGGTACACACAGCAGCCACAGTGCACCGGTGGTGGAGGGAGTGAGTGTTTAAGGTGGTGGATGGGGTGCCGATCAAGCAGGCTGCTTTGTCCTGGATGGTGCCGAGCTTCTTGAGTGTTGTTGGAGCTGCACTCATCCAGGCAAGTGGAGAGTATTCCATCACACTCCTTACATGTGCCTTGTAGATGGTGGAAAGGCTTTGGGGAGTCAGGAGGTGAGTCACTCACCACAGAATCCCCAGCCTCTGACCTGCTCTTGTAGCCATAGTACTTATGTGGCTGGTCCAGTTAAGTTTGTGATTGATATACCTATCAATTCCTCCAATAAAAGGCGAAGAGTTACGAAGGTGACTAAAGGTTTTTATTGACTAAATAACAGCCCACTCTCGTGGGTGATCCGATCCAAGCAGGAGGAATACCAGCCAGTCGCTCACCTTTATACCTGGCCTGGTGGGTGGAGCCAAGGCGGAGTCGGCAGTGGTCATCCCAGGTATAGCAGTGTGGCAAGAGGCGACCTCGTACCGTGATACAATAGTGGTCAGTGATACAGTTATAACGAACAGTGGTGAACAGTGCTAACTACTAACAGTGATACGATAGTGAACGTGGTTTACCACATTCACCCCTTGTTTAGAATTAAGTCCGGCGGGGTGAAGTGTACTACCAATTCTGGTAGGTCAGTCTGTCCGGAGGCTTCGTAAGCCTCTCCGATCGCCGCAGCGGTGGTGTTGCCTTATCCGGTGCTGGTGCCTTATCCGGTGTTGATGCTGGTGTTTGCGTGGTCGGCGAGGGCTCGTGGGGTTCCGGCATGCCGTCTACCTGGACTGAGGTTGGGGGGGGTGGTGGCGGTGTTTCCGGATCGGCTGAGGGTGCGAGGTCTCGTAGGGAGACAGTGTCCTCCCGCCCGTCTGGGTACGCCACGTAGGCGTACTGGGGGTTGGCGTGCAGGAGGTTCACCCTCTCGACCAGGGGGTCCGTTTTATGGGTCCTCACGTGTTTCCGCAGCCAGACCGGCCCCGGGGCGGTCAGCCAGGTTGGTAGAGTGGTTCCCGTAGTCGACTTCCTGGGGAAAACGAACATTCGTTCATGGGGGGTGGTGTTAGTGGCCGTGCAAAGTAATGACCGGATGGAGTGCAGCGCTGTCGGGAGGACTTCTTGCCAGCGGGAGGTTGGGAGGCCCTTAGACTTTAAGGCTAAGAGGACGGCCTTCCATACCGTCGCGTTCTCTCTTTCCACCTGACCGTTACCTCTGGGGTTGTAGCTGGTGGTCCTGCTTGCTGCAATACCTCTCTCTAGGAGGAATTGCCGGAGTTCCTCGCTCATGAAGGAGGAGCCCCGGTCGCTGTGTATATAGTTCGGGAACCCGAACAAGGCGAAGAGGGCATTCAGGCACTTAATGACCGTGCTACTGGTCATGTCGGGGCAGGGGAAGGCAAAGGGGAAACGGGAGTACTCATCAACGATGTTGAGGAAGTACACATTACGGTCAGAGGACGGGAGGGGCCCCTTAAAGTCGATGCTCAGGCGCTCGAAGGGGCGGGTGGCCTTGATCAGGCTTGCTCGGTCCGGCCTATAGAAGTGCGGTTTGCACTCCGCACAGGTCTGGCAGTTCCTGGTCATGGTCCTGACCTCCTCGATGGAGTAGGTCAGGTTGCGGGCCTTAATGAAATGGTAGAGTCTGGTGACTCCGGGGTGGCAGATCGGATCACCCACGAGAGTGGGCTGTTATTTAGTCAATAAAATTGATATACCTATCAATTCCTCCAATAAAAGGCGAAGAGTTACGAAGGTGACTAAAGGTTTTTATTGACTAAATAACAGCCCACTCTCGTGGGTGATCCGATCCAAGCAGGAGGAATACCAGCCAGTCGCTCACCTTTATACCTGGCCTGGTGGGTGGAGCCAAGGCGGAGTCGGCAGTGGTCATCCCAGGTATAGCAGTGTGGCAAGAGGCGACCTCGTACCGTGATACAATAGTGGTCAGTGATACAGTTATAACGAACAGTGGTGAACAGTGCTAACTACTAACAGTGATACGATAGTGAACGTGGTTTACCACAGTGATCAATGGTGATCCCCAGGGAGCTAATGATGGGGGATTCGACGATGGTAATGGCATTAAATGTCAAGGAGAGGTGGTTAGATTCTCTCTTGTTGGAGATGGCCATTGCCTGGCAACTGTGTGGTGCTGAGGGGACCAACAAGAGGGAAAAACCGACTTGATCTCATCCTCACCAACCTACCTGTTGCAGATGCATCTGTCCATGACAGCATTGGTGGAAGTGACCACCGCACAGTCCTTGTGGAGACGAAGTCCCGTCTTCATGTTGAGGATACCCTCCACCGTGTTGTGTGGCGCCACCACTGTGCTAAATGGGACAGATTTCGAACAGATCTGGCAACTCAAAACTGGGCATCCATGAGGCGCTGTGGGCCATCAGCAGCAGCAGAATTGTATTCAACCACAATCTGTAACCTCATGGCCCGGCATATCCCTCACTCTACCATTACCATCAAGCCGGGAGATCAACCCTGGTTTAACGAAGAGTGCAGGAGAGCATGCCAGGAACAGCACCAGGCATACCGAAAAATGAGGTGTCAACCTGGTGAGGCTACAACACAGGACTACTTGCATGCCAAACAACGGAAGCAACATGCGATAGACAGAGCTAAGCGATCTCACAGCCATCGGATCAAATCAAAGCTCTGCAGTCCTGCCACATCCAGTCGTGAGTGGTGGTGGACAATTAAACAGTTAACAGGAGGAGGAGGCTCCAAAAATATCCCCATCCTCAATGATGGTGGAGCCCAGCACGTGAGTGCAAAAGACAAGGCTGAAGCATTTGCAACTATCTTCAGCCAGAAGTGCCGAGTAGATGATCCATCTCGGCCTCCTCCTGAGGTCCCCAGCATCACAGATGCCAGTCTTCAGCCCATTCAATTCACTCCACGTGATGTCAAGAAATGGCTGAAGACACTGGATACTGCAAAGGCTATGGGCCCTGACAACATTCCGGCAATAATACTGAAGACTTGTGCTCCAGAACTAGCTGCGCCTTGAGCCAAGCTGTTCCAGTACAGCTACAACACTGGCATCTACCCGACAATGTGAAAAATTGCCCAAGTATGTCCTGTCTACAAAAAGCAGGACAAATCCGACCCGGCCAATTACCGTCCCATCAGTCTACTCTCAATCATCAGCAAAGTGATGGAAGGTGTCGTCGACAGTGCTATCAAGCGGCACTTACTCAGCAATAACCTGCTAACTGACGCCCAGTTTGGGTTCCACCAGGGCCACTCAGCTCCTGACCTCATTACAGCCTTGGTCCAAACATGGACAAAAGAGCTGAACTCAAGAGGTGAGGTGAGAGCGACTGCCCTTGACATCAAGGCAGCATTTGATCGAGTGTGGCATCAAGGAGCCCTAGCAAAACTGAAGTCAATGGGAATCAAGGGGAAAACTCTCCATTGGTTGGAATCATACCTAGCACAAAGGAAGTTGGCTGTGGTTGTTGGAGGTCATTCATCTCAATCACATGACATCACTGCAGGAGTTCCTCAGGGCAGTGTCCTAGGCCCAACTATCTTGAGCTGTTTCATCAATGACCTTCCCTCCATCATAAGGTCAGAAGTGGGGATGTTCGCTGATGATTGCACACTGTTCGGCACCATTCAAGACTCGTCAGATACTGACGCAGTCCATGTCCATATGCAGCAAGACCTGGACAACATTCAGACTTGGGCTGACAAGTGGCAAGTAACATTCGCACCACACAAGTGCCAGGCAATGACCATCTCCAACAAGCGAGACTCTAACCATCTCCCCTTGACATTCAATGGCATTACCATCACTGAACCTCCCACAATCAACATCCTGGGGGTTACCATTGATCAGAAACTGAACTGGACCAGCCATATAAATACTGTGGCTACAAGAGCAGGCCAGAGGCTGGGAATTCTGCAGCGAGTGTCTCACCTCCTGACTCCCCAAAGCCTTTCCACCATCTACAAGGCACAAGTCAGGAGTGTGATGGAATACTCTCCACTTGCCTGGATGAGTGCAGCTCCAACAACACTCAAGAAGCTCGACACCATTCAGGATAAAGCAGCCCGCTTGATTGGCACTCCATCCACCACCTTCAACATTCACTCCCTCCACCACCGGCGCACTGTGGCTGCAGTGTGTACCATCTACAAGATGCACTGCAGCAACTCGCCAAAGCTCCTTCAACAGCACCTTCCAAACCCGCGACCTCTACCACTTAGAAGGGCAAGGGCAGCAGACGCATGGGAACATCGCCACCTACAAGTTCCCCTCCAAGCCACACACCATCCTGACTTGGACCTGTATCGCCGTTCCTTCACTGTCGCTGGGCCAAAATCCTGGAACTCCCTTCCTAACAGCATTGTGGGTGTACCTACACCATATGGACTGCAGCGGTTCAAGAAGGCGGCTCACCACCATCTTCTCAAGGGCAATTAGGGATGGGCACTAAATGCAGGCCTAGCCAGCGACGCCCACATCCCATCAATTAATTAAAAAAATAAAATTTAAAAAAATGTTAATTGGCACTTATCAGCGCAAGCCTGGATGTTGTCCACGTTTGCTGTGTGCAGGCACAGACTGCTTCATTATCTGAGGAATTGCGAATGGCACTGAACACTGTGCAGTCATCAGCAAACATCCACATTTCTGACCTTATGATAGAGGGAAGGTCATTGATGAAGCAGCTGAAGATGGTTGGGCCTAGGACACTGCCCTGAGGAACTCCTGCAGTGATGTCCTAGAGCTGAGATGATTGACCTCCAACAACCACAACCATCTTCCTTTGTGCTAGGTATGACTCCAGCCACTGGAGAGTTTTGCTACTGATCCCCATTGACTTCAGTTTTACTAGGGCTCCTTGATGACACACTCCATCAAATTCTGCCTTGACGTCAATGGCAGTCACTCTCACCTCACCTCTGAAATTCAGCTCTTTTGTCCATGTTTGGACCAAGGCTGTAATGAGGTCTGGAGCCGAGTGGTCCTGACGGAACCCAAACTGAGCATCAGTGAGCAGGTTATTGGTGACTAAGTGACACTTGATAGCACTGTCGATGACACCTTCCATCACTTTTCTGATGATTGAGAGTAGGCTGATGGGGCGGTAGTTGACCAGATTGCATTTGTCCTGCTTTTTGTGGTCAGGACCAATCTGGGCAATTTACAACATTTTCGAGTAGATGCCAGTATTGTAACTGTACTGGAACAGTTTGGCTAGAGGCGCGGCTAGTTCTGGAGCACAAGCCTTCAGCACTACAGCCGGGATGTTGTCGGGGCCCATAGCCTTTACTGTATCCAGTGCTCTCAGCCATTTCTTGATATGATGTGGAGTGAGTCGAATTGGCTAAAGCCAGGCAACTGTGATGGTTGCAACCTCAGGAGGAGGCCGAGATGGATCATCCACTCGGCACTTCTGGCTGAAGATGGTTGCAAACACTTCAGCCTTGACTTTTGCATTCACGTTTTGGGCTTCACCATCATTGGGAATGGGGATGTTCAAGGAGCCTCCTCCTCCAGTTAGTTTTTTAATTGTCCACCACCATTCTCAAATGGATGGGGCAGGACTGCAGAGCTTTGATCTGATCCATTGGTTGTGGGATCGCTTAGTCCTGTCTATAGCATGCTGCTTCTGCTGTTCAGCATGCATGTAGTCCTGTGTTGCAGCTTCTCCAGGTGGGCACCTCATTTTCAGGTACGCCTAGTACTACTTCTCTACATTCCTCATTGAACCAGGGATGGTCGCCTGGCTTGATGGTAATGGTAGAGTGAGGGATATGCCGGGCCATGAGGTTCCAGATTAAGGTGGAATACAATTCTGCTGCAGATGATGGCCCACAGCGCCTCATGAATCCCCAGTTTTGAGTTGCTAGCTATGTTCTGAATCTATCCCATTTAGCATGGTGGTAGTGCCACACAACACGATGGAGAATGTCTTCAATGTGAAGACGGGACTTCGTCTCCACAAGGACTGTGTTGTGGTCACTGCTACCAATACTGTCATGGACAGATGCATCTGCGACAGGTAATTTGGTGAGGACGAGTAGGTCAAGTAGGTATTTCCCTCGTGTTGGTTCTCTCATCACCTGCCGCAGGCCCAGACTGGCAGCTATGTCCTTCAGGACTCGGTCAGTAATGGTGCTACCGAGCCACTCTTGGTGATGGACATTAAAGTACCCCACCCAGAGTACATTCTGTGCCCTTGTGTGGGGTACCTGACAACTCATTTATCCAAGTGCTTCTTCCAAGTTTGTTCAACATGGAAGAGTACTGATTCATCAGCTGAGGGAGGGCGATAGGTTTCCTTGTCCATGTTTGATCTGATGTCATGAGACTTCATGAGGTCCAGAGTTAATGTTGATAACTCCCAGGGCCATTCCCTCCCGACTGTATACCACTGTGCCGCTACATCTAAGTGGGTCTGTCCTGCCGTTGAGACAGGACATACCCAGGGATGGTGATGGAGGAGTCTGGGAGATTGGCTGATATGATTCTGTCAGTGTGACAGCCTGTTGCTTGACTAGTCTGTGGGACAGCTCTCTCAATTTTGGGTCAATTCCCCAGACGTTAGTGAGGAGGACTTTACAGGATCGATTGGGCTGGATATGGATATGCCTCTATCTTGTCCGAATCTGATGTGTTGGTCGATACCAGGAGATCCGTCCGGTTTTATTCTTATTGTACTTTTTGTAGCGGTTTGATATAACTAAGTGGCTTGCTAGGCCATTTCAGAGGGCAAATAAGAGTCAACCACATTGCTGTGGGTCTGAAGTCACATACAGGCCAGACCAGGTAAGGATGGCAGGTTTCATTCCCTAAAGGGCATCAGTGAACCAATTGAGTTTTTATGACCTGGTGTCTGTGATACGGATAAAGTTTGGCCACTTTCCTCCCTGTCTCGAGTTGTCTCTATCTCCAGTTGTTCCTATCTACAAACCTCTCACAAGCGAATTTGTACCCCGAGACAATAGTGACATACCAATCCCTGCCACTGAGACAAAGGAGCAGCGGACCAGAGCAATGAGCCAAGTAAGTACAGTAACAGAAGCAGGACCCGACTCTGAAGGGAAAAATGTACAAACGCTAATGAGGTACTGCAACAGTAACCAAAAAACGAGACCGGAAAGTGAAAGCTACCATGCCCATTTTTATAATGGGAGACTCTAATCTTGGACCTGTACCCAACCTAACCCAAAACCCTCACCCTGAAATAACTTCAACACTGATCCTTATGCTGATCCTACCATAAACCAGAGCTACCCTCTTTCAAGAATCCAACAGATGGCTCAAGCCCCAACTCTCAATACTAAAGCCAACACACAACACTGAAATAAATTGCATCCATGGAACAAACAACCCGAGTATAGGAAGCCACACTTTGATGTGGGCTAAAAGCAACCATAACCTCAGCCGGGGATAAGAAAAACTACCAAAACAAATACAAGTAAAACAGGAGAAAAAGCAATCGGAAGCGTGAGCCAAACAAAAGCGGCAGGCACCAGTGAAACAAAAACACTCAAGAAATGAGAATACAAACACAAGAGGGGACAACCACCCTCCTGCCTGCACACCTCAACCTAACCCGAATACAGTGTTAACCTAACCCTAACCCATACCCCTACACCTAACCCTAACCTCCAAGTGCCACACCCTAAATTCCTGACCCTGAACCCGACCCCGACCCTAAAACTAACCTGATGCTAACTCCACCCCAGCCCTACCCCACCCAAACGCTAACGCCAACACCAACCCTAACCTGAAACTTAACCCTAACCCCAACCTCAATCCTAACCCCAACCTCAATCCTAACCCCAACCTCAAGGGAAAGGCTGGATGGCATCTATTTTAATGCAAGGAGTCTTGCAAATAAGGTGGATGAACTGAAGGTGTTGATAAACACATGGGAGTATGATATTGTTGCTATCACGGAGACATGGTTGAGGGAGGGGCAAGACTGGCAGCTCAATATTCCGGGGTACAGAATCTTCAGGCGAGACAGGGGGGGGGGTATAAGAGGAGGGGGTGCAGCAATATTAATTAAGGAGTCAATTACTGCAGTAAGGAGGGATGACATATTAGCAGGTTCCTCTAATGAGGCCATATGGGTGGAGCTTAAAAACAAGAAGGGGGCAAGCACTTTGCTGGGAGTGTACTATAGGCCTCCAAACAGTCAGGGGGAGATAGAGGAACAGATATGTAGGCAAATCTCAGAGAAATGTGCAAATAATAGGGTAATAATAATGGGGGATTTCAACTTCCCCAATATTAACTGGGATAGTCAGAGTGTGAAAGGCACAGAGGGTGTAGAATTCGTAAAGTGCATCCAGGAGAGCTTTTTGAGCCAGCATGTAGAAGGTCCTACAAGAGAGGGGGCGGTACTGGACCTAATTCTAGGGAATGTGGCCGGCCAAGTGGAAGAAGTGCTAGTAGGTGAGCACTTTGGTGACAGTGACCATAATATGGTGAGATTTAAGGTGGTCATGGAAAAGGACAGGGATGGGCCGGAAATAAAGGTTCTAAATTGGGGGAAGGCCGATTTTAACAGGATAAGGCAGGATCTGGCCAAAATGGACTGGGATCAGCTACTGGTAGGAAAATCCGCATCAGAGCAATGGGAGGCTTTCAGAAGGGAGATTGAGATCATACAATGGCAACATGTTCCCGTAAAGGTCAAGGGTGGTTCCAAAAACCACAGAGAACCGTGGATGTCAGGGGATATACGAGAATGGATTAGAAAAAAAAGGAGGGCTTTTGGCAGATACAAAAGGCTAAAGACGGAGGAAGCCCTAGAGGAGTACAAAAAGTGCAGGGGGATACTTAAAAAAGAAATTAGGAGATCAAGGAGGGGCCATGAAATAACACTGGCGAGCAAAATAAAGGAAAATCCTAAGATGTTTTATAAGTATATTAAGGGTAAGAGGATAACTAGGGAAAAAATAGGGCCCATTAGGGACAAAAGTAGCAATCTGTGTGTGGAGCCGGAAGATGTAGGAGGGGTTCTAAATGAATTTTTTGCATCTGTTTTCACTATGGAGAGGGACGATGTAGACATAGAAATAGGGCGGGGGGACTGTGATATGCTCGAACACATTAACATCGAGAGGGAGGAGGTATTGGCGGTTTTAGCAGGCCTAAAAATGGATAAATCCCCAGGCCCGGACGAAATGTATCCCAGGCTGCTGTGTGAGGCAAAGGAAGAGATTGCGGGGGCTCTAACACACATATTCAGAGCCTCTCTGGCCACAGGGGATGTGCCAGAGGACTGGGGAACCGCTAATGTAGTTCCATTATTCAAGAAGGGGAGTAGGGAAAAACCGGGGAACTACAGGCCAGTGAGCCTAACATCAGTGGTGGGAAAATTATTGGAAAAAATTCTGAGGGACAAAATCAGTCTCCACTTGGAGAGGCAAGGATTAATCAGGGATAGTCAACATGGCTTTGTCAAGGGAAGATCATGTCTGACTAATTTGATTGAATTTTTTGAGGGGGTGACTAGGTGTGTGGATGAGGGTAACGCAGTGGATGTGGTATACATGGATTTCAGTAAGGCCTTCGATAAAGTCCCGCACAGGAGACTGGTCAAGAAGGTAAGAGCCCACGGAATCCAGGGTGCCTTGGCACGTTGGATACAAAACTGGCTTAGTGGCAGAAGGCAGAGGGTGATGGTCGAAGGTTGTTTTTGTGACTGGAAGCCTGTGGCCAGTGGGGTACCACAGGGATCGGTGCTGGGTCCCTTGCTGTTTGTGGTCTATATTAATGACTTGGCTATGAATGTAAAAGGTATGATCAGTAAGTTCGCGGATGATACAAAAATTGGTAGGGTGGTAAATAGCGAGGAGGGTAGTCTCAGTCTGCAGGACGATATCGATGGGTTGGTCAGATGGGCGGAACAGTGGCAAATGGAATTTAACCCGGAAAAGTGCGAGGTGATGCACTTTGGGGGGACTAACAAGGCAAGGGAATACACAATGAATGGTAAGACCCTAGGCAAGACGGAGGGTCAGAGGGATCTGGGTGTGCAAGTACACAGATCCCTGAAGGTGGCGGAACAGGTGGATAAGGTGGTAAAAAAGGCATATGGGATACTTGCCTTCATTAGCCGAGGCATAGAATATAAGAGCAAGGAGGTTATGATGGAGCTGTATAAAACACTGGTTAGGCCACAGCTGGAATACTGTGTGCAGTTCTGGTCGCCACACTACAGGAAGGATGTGATAGCTTTGGAGAGGGTGCAGAGGAGATTCACCAGGTTCTACCAGGGCTGGAACGCTTCAGCTATGAAGAGAGACTGGGCAGATTGGGTTTGTTTTCCTTGGAGCAGAGGAGGCTGAGGGGGGACCTGATTGAGGTGTACAAAATTATGAGGGGCATAGATAGGATGGATACTAAGGAGCTTTTTCCCTTAGTAGAAGGGTCAATAACTAGGGGGCACAGATTCAAGGTAAAGGGCAGGAGGTTTAGAGGGGATTTGAGAAAGAACTTTTTCACCCAGAGGGTGGTTGGAGTCTGGAACTCACTGCCCGGAAGAGTTGTGGAGGCTGGAACCCTCACAACATTCAAGACGCATTTGGATGAGCACTTGAAATGCCATAGCATACAAGGCTACGGACCAAATGCTGGAATATGGGATTAGATTAGACAGGGCGTGATGGCCGGCGCGGACACGATGGGCCGAAGGGCCTCTATCCGTGCTGTATAACTCTATGACTCTATGACTCAATCCTAACCCAACCTCAATCCTAACCCCAACCTCAATCCTAACCCCAACCTCAATCCTAACCCCAACCTCAATCCTAACCCCAATCCTAATCCCAACCCAACCCTAACCCCAATCAATCTGGACCCTAAACCTAAATTACATTGCCAACAAACCCCCACTACCCAACCATAAACCCTTACCCTAAAAGCCGAACACACTAACCCTAATAACCTAACCCCTAATGTTAACCTCTAACCCTAACCCCTGACCATGACCCGAACCCTAAACCCGACTCCAACCCTTACCCTAATAGCCTAACACACTAACCTTAATAACCTAACACCTAATCTTAACATCTAACCCTAACCCCTGACCTTGACCCTAATACTAAACCCGACTCCAACCCTGACCCCAATCCAATCCCAACCCATAACCAACCCCAACCCTAATGCAGTGTAGCCCTAACCCTAACTCCAACCCCTGACCCGAACCTGAACCCTAACCCTTGACCCAGATCCTGTCCCTGATCCTAACCCTGACTCTATCTCCAACTACCCCAGACCCCAACCCTAATCCTAATTACTACCCCGGATCCAACCCGCAATCCTAATCCTAACGACCCTATTCCTGACCACCCCGGACCCTGACCTGTAACCCTCACCCTAAAATAACTTCAACCTGATCCTTATCCTGATCCTAACCTAAACCACATCTACCCTTTTTCAGGAATCTAACATCTGCCTTGAACCCCAACTCTCAATGCTAAAGGCAACCCACAACACTCAAATAAACTGTACCCGCGGAGCAAACAGTCCTAGTATAGGAAACCACTCTGATGTGGACCAAAATCAACCCCACCACCTAACCCCAGCCGGGGATAAGAAAAACTATCAATACAAAGGATAATGGCAAGAAAAACAGAACAAAAGCAATAGAAAGTGTGAGCCGAACAACAGTGATACAAACAAATGTTAATTCAATTCACTCCACGTGATATCAAGAAACAGCTGAGTGCACTGGTTACAGCAAAGGCTATGGGCCCTGACAACATCTCGGCTGTAGTGCTGAAGACTTGTGCTCCAGAACTAGCCCCGCCTCTAGCCAAGCTGTTCCAGTACAGCTACAAAACTGGCATCTATCTGACAATGTGGAAAATTACCCAGGTCCTGTCCACAAAAAGCAGGACAAATCCAATCTGGCCAATTACCACCCCATCAGTCTACTCTCAATCATCAGCAAAGTGATGGAAGGTGTCGTCAACAGTGCAATCAAGCGGCACTGACTCACCAATAACCTGCTCACTGATGCCCAGTTTGGGTTCCGCCAAGACCACTCGGCTCCAGACCTCATTGCAGCCTTGGTCCAAACATGGACAAAAGAGCTGAATTCCAGAGGTGAGGTGAGAGTGACTGCCCTTGAGATCAAGGCAGCATTTGACCGAGTGTGGCATCAAGGAGCCCTAGTAAAACTGAAGTCAATGGGAATCAGGGGGAAAACTCTCCAGTGGCTGGGGTCATACCTAGTGTGGTAAACCACTGTTATACCTGCCTGTGTGGGTGTTTGTATTCCACTGTGTACATGTCTGTACATGCCTCGGCTGACTCCTCCCACGAGTCCAGGTATAAAGGTGACTGCTCCACAGTCCCTCTGTATTCTAGACTGGTCGACCACTCGAGGCACACCTTCATTCTCTTGTTGATAAAAGCCTGTTAGTTACTCGCTTAGCCTCAGTCTTTTGAGTAATTGATAGCGCATCAATTTTATTAACAAGATTTTTTTATAATGGAGAAGATCCTCACACCAGCATGCCTGGACTTAGACCATCGGGAGGCGGACGCATCCACCAAGTTTGCTCACTGGCTTAGGTGCTTTGAAAGATTCCTGATCGCCTCCGCTGCAACGGTCAAATCGGATGAGGACAAACTGGATGTCCTGACCTCCAAAGTGAACCACCGAGCGTACTCGGTCATCCAGGACGCGACCTCGTACACGGCTGCTCTCAAGCTCCTCAAGGACCAGTACACGCGCCCAGTGAATGAGGTGTACGCCAGGCACCTCCTGGGGAGTCGTAAACAACAACCTGGGGAATCGACCGAGGAATACCTTCAGGCACTGTCTGTGCTTGGCCAGGCCTGTGGTTGTAAGGATGTAAAGGCCGCCGTGTACACAGAGGAACTTATCCGGGACGCTTTTGTAGCGGGCCACAGGTCCAATTACACCCAACAGCGACTGTTGGAGCAGAGTGACCTCGACCTCAACAAGGCCTCTGAACTCGCACTATCATTGGACGCAGCCTACCGGGGCATGGATGCCTACTCCTCTGCACCGTGGACGCCGCGGGGAACGACAGCTTGGGACACGGTAGGACCGTCTCATAGCGCCGTGCCACCCCAGCCACATCCCAGCAACGGCCCAACTACCGCAGCAGTGTCCCAAGGCCAGAAATGCTACTTCTGTGGCCAGGCCATGATGTGCCTCAATAAATCCGAGACTTGATGTTAGCGAAACAAAACAAGGCTTTTATTGACTTAGAAGGTAACACACAGAGGAGAATGTATCTTCCATCCAGAGGTCTGCCGTACTGGATGTGCTGCAGGCTGGGCCAGCTTACATAGGAGCCAGGTATGGGCGGAGCCCTACACACAGTACAATACAATGGAAATGAAACTGAAACCAACCACAGTCACAGGCAGAGAAATACTGATGAGTGATGAATGGAATATTTCATCACAGGCCAAACACCCCAGAGCGCGCTGCCCGGCGAAAAATGCGATCTGCTCGGGCTGCGGGAAGAAGGGACACTACGCCAGCGTCTGCAGGGCCAAAGCCACCCCGAACCCCAGCAGCGCCGCGTGTGGGCCGTGCGGGCCGCCATCTTGGGCCTCCCCAGCCATGTGCGAACCACCGGAACAGCAGCCATTTTGGACGCCTCCAGCCACATGGGGATCATGGATGCCGCCATCTTGGACGCCAGCTGGGACGCAGCAGGCCCCCAACACCGCCTCATCTGATACCCGCAGCGACACACCGACCCCTACGCTAGCCTCCGTTACGCTGGACCAAGCGAGACCGCACCAACTGGCCCGGTCCACAATGGACATTAAGGTAAATGGTCACGAAACAACCTGCCTTTTTGACTCTGGGAGCACGGAGAGCTTCATCCACCCCGACACGGTGCGGCGTTGCTCTCTCCCAGTCCTGCCTGCGCACCAGCGGATTTCTATGGCCTCCGAGTCCCAGTCGGCGGACATTGGCGGCTACTGCGTGGTGACACTCGTCGTAGACGGGACTGTGTACGATCATTTTAAACTCCTGGTCCTGCCCCACCTCTGTGCTGCCGTTCTACTGGGGTTAGATTTTCAGTGCCACCTTGGCGTATGGCGTACGGTGGACCCCTCCCCCCACTCACAGTCCGCAGCCAGCAGCTTCCAAATTGCCCGCCACGCACCAGGTGCAACCTCTCCACACTCAGAGTCACCCCCACCCCCCACTGTTTGCTAACCTCACCCCCGACTGTAAGCCCATCGCCACAAAGAGCAGGCGATACAGTGCCGGGGACAGGGTTTTCATTAAAACCGAAGTGGAGCGGCTCCTGAAGGAGGGGATTATTGAGGGCAGCACCAGCCCCTGGCGAGCCCAGGTTGTGGTCGTTAAGACCGGCGAGAAGCAGCGCCTGGTCATCGACTACAGCCAGACAATAAATCGCTACACCCTGCTGGACATTTACCCACTCCCCCGCATAGCTGATATGGTCAACCAGATCGCGCAGTACCGCGTCTTCTCGACCATTGACCTGAAATCAGCGTACCACCAGCTCCCTATCCGCCCTGAGGACCGCCAGTACACTGCCTTTGAGGCAAACGGCCGCCTCTATCACTTCCTTAGGGTTCCCTTTGGCGTCACCAACGGGGTCTCCATCTTCCAAAGGGAGATGGACCGGATGGTCGATCAAAATGCGTTGCAGGCCACTTTCCCATATCTGGACAATGTGACCATCTGCGGCCATGACTTGCAGGACCATGACGCAAACCTCGAAAAATTCCTCTGCACTGCCCAACTCCTGAACCTGACGTATAACAAGGAGAAGTGCATATTCCGCACAACCTGCCTCGCCATCCTTGGCTGTGTTGTGGAACACGGAGTCATCGGTCCCGACCCCGACCGGATGCGTCCCCTTATGGAACCCCCACTGCCCCACTGCCTCAAGGCCCTGAAGAGGTGCCTAGGGTTTTTCTCCTATTACGCCCAGTGGGTCCCCTACTATGCGGACAAGGCCCGTCCGCTGATCAAGTCCACCTCTTTTCCCTTGACGGCAGAGGCCCGCTTAGCCTTCCACCGTATCAAGGAAGACATTGCCAAAGCCACCATGCACGCAGTGGACGAATCCATCCCCTTCCAGGTGGAAAGCAACACGTCCGACTTTGCCCTGGCCGCTACCCTTAATCAGGCGGGGAGACCCATGGCCTTCTTTTCACGAACCCTCCAGGGCCCGGAGACCAAACACTCCGCTGTTGAGAAGGAGGCCCAGGCTATTGTGGAGGCTGTGCGTCATTGGAGGCACTACCTGGCCGGAAAACGATTTACCCTGCTCACTGACCAGCGTTCAGTTGCTTTTATGTTTAACAACAAGCAGAGGGGCAAAATCAAAAATGACAAGATCTTGAGGTGGAGAATCGAACTTTCCACCTACAATTACAAGATCTTGTACTGGCCCGGGAAGCTCAATGAACCCCCGGATGCTCTATCGCGTGGCACCTGCGCCAGCGCGCAGATCGATAGACTGCGGGCCCTCCACAATGACCTCTGCCACCCGGGGGTCACCAGGTTCTTCCACTTCATCAAGGCCCGCAACCTGCCTTACTCCATTGAGGAGGTCAGGACCATGACCAGGAACTGCCAAGTCTGCGCTGAGTGCAAACCGCACTTTTATAGACCAGACAGGGCTCACCTGATAAAAGCCACTCGCCCCTTCGAGCGCCTGAGCGTTGATTTTAAAGGGCCTCTCCCCTCCTCCGACCGCAATGTGTACTTCCTCAACATTATTGATGAGTACTCCCGTTTCCCGTTCGCCATCCCCTGCCCGGACATGACCAGTGCCACAGTCATTAAATGTCTGAATGACCTCTTCACCCTGTTCGGTTTCCCCAGCTATATCCATAGCGACCGGGGCTCATCGTTTATGAGCGACGAACTCCGCCAGTACCTGCTCGCTAGGGGTATTGCCACAAGCAGGACCACCAGTTACAACCCCCGGGGGAACGGACAGGTGGAAAGAGAGAATGCGACAGTTTGGAAGGCCGCCCTGCTAGCCTTAAAGTCTAGGGGCCTTCTGACCTCCCGCTGGCAGGATGTGCTCGCTCTACTCTATTCGGTCACTGCTCTGCACTGCCACTAACGCCACCCCTCATGAGAAAATGTTTGTCTTCCCAAGGAAGTCCACATCGGGGACATCGCTACCGCCATGGCTGACGTCCCCAGGGCCGGTCCTACTGAGAAGACACGTGAGGACCCATAAAACGGACCCCCTGGTCGAGAGGGTCGACCTCCTCCACGCCAACCCCCAGTATGCTTACATTGCGTACCCGGACGGGCGGGAGGACACAGTCTCCATACGAGACCTCGCACCCTCGGGGGCCCCAGTAACCCACTACCCACTACCACCCCCCCCACGATCCAATATCCAACCCCAGCAGACGGCACGCCTGGGCCCCGCGACCCACTCGACACCCACGAAGACTACACACCAGTGCCCCAGCCTACGCGGGACTCGACGCCGGAAGCTTCACTACCCCTGCCGTCGCCACGTCGATCACAGCGGCAGACAAGACCTCCGGAGAGACTCCAATGCACAAACTTTTAATACACTTCACCCCGCCGGACTCATTTTTAAACAAGGGGTGAATGTGGTAAACCACTGTTATACCTGCCTGTGTGGGTGTTTGTATTCCACTGTGTACATGTCTGTACATGCCTCGGCTGACTCCTCCCACGAGTCCAGGTATAAAGGTGACTGCTCCACAGTCCCTCTGTATTCTGGACTGGTCGACCACTCGAGGCACACCTTCATTCTCTTGTTAATAAAAGCCTGTTAGTTACTCGCTTAACCTCAGTCTTTTGAGTAGTTGATAGCGCATCACCTAGCACAAAGGAAGATGGTTGTGGTGGCTGGAGGTCAATCATCTCAGCCCCAGGACATTGTTGCAGGAGTTCCTCAGGGCAGTGTCCAAAGCCCAAACAGCTTCAGCTGCTTCATCAATGACCTTCCCTCCATCATAAGGTCAGAAGTGGGGATGTTCGCTGATGACTGCACAGTGTTCAGTTCCATTCGCAACTCCTCAGATAATAAAGCGGTCCGTGCCAGCATGCAGCAAGATCTGGACAACTTTCAGGCTTGGGCTGATAAGTGACAAGTAACATTTGCACCACACAAGTGCCAGGCACTGATCATCTCTAACAAGGGAAAGTCTAACCACCTCCCCTTGACATTTAATGGCATTACCATTGTTAAATCACCCACCATCAACATCCTAGGGGGGGTTACCATTCACCAGAAACTTAACTGGACCAGCCATATAAATACTATGGCTACAAGAGCAGGTCAGAGGCTGGGTATTCTATACTTCTTTGTAGCAGTTTGGTACGACTGAGTGTCTGGCTAGGCCATTTCAGAGGGCAGTTAAGAGTCAACCACATTGCTGTGGGGCTGGAGTCACATGTAGGCCAGACCAGGTAAATACAGGCACAAAGAAAAAGGGTGGGACTCCCAAATCTAAGCCCCCTGGATGTCAAGGGGCATACAGGGTAGGATAAGGCAAAAAAGGGAAGCTTTTGTCAGATACCGAAAGCTAAATACTGCAGAAAGCCTAGAAGAGCATAGAAAGTGCAGGTGTGAAATTAAAAAGGAAATTAGGAATGCAAAGAGAGGGCATGAAAGAATATTGGCAAGTAAAATCAAGGAAAACCCAGAGGTGTTTTCTAAATACATAAAGAACAAGAAGATAACTAAAAGAGCAGGGCCTATTAGAGACCAAAAAGGTAACCTATGTGTTGAGGCTGAAGACGTGGGTAGGGTTCTTAATGAATACTTTGCGTCTGTCTTCACAAAAGAGAGGGACGATGCAGACATTGTAATTAAGGAGGAGGAGTGTGAAATATTAGATCAGATAAACATAGTGAGAGAGGAAATATTAAGAGGTTTAGCATCTTTGAAAATAGATAAATCTCCAGGCCCAATGAAATGTATCCCAGGCTGTTAAGAGAAGCAAGGGAGGAAAAAGCAGAGGCCCTGGCCATCATTTCCCAATCCTGTCTGCCAACAGGTGTGGTGCCGGAGGACTGCTAACATTGTACTATTGTTAAAAAAGTGAGATAGACTGAGTAATTACAGGCCAGTCAGCCTAACCTCAATGGTGGGCAATTTATTGGAAAAGTTCTGAAGGGCCATATTAATCGTCATTAGAAAGGCACAGATTAATCAAGGACGGTCAGCATGGATTTGCTAAGGGATAGTTGTGTCTGACTAACTTGATTGAAAATTTTTTGAGCAGGTAACAAGGAGGGTCAATGAGGGTAGTGCATTTGATGTAGTCTACATGGACTTTGGCAAGACTTTTGACAAGGTCCCACATGGCAGACTGGTCAGAAAAGTAAAAGCCCATGAGATCCAAGGGAAAGCGGCAAGTTGGATCCAAAATTGGTTTAGTGGCAGGAAGCAAAGGGTAATGGTCGATGGCTGTTTTTGTGACTGGAAGGCTGTTTCCAGTGGGGTTCCGTAGGGCTCAGTTTTGTTTTATTCGTTACTGGGATGTGGGCATCGCTGGCAAGGCCAGCATTTATTGCCCATCCCTAATTGCCCTTGAGAAGGTGGTGGTGAGCAATCTTCTAGAAACACTACAGTCTATGTGGTGAAGGTACTCCCATAATACTGTTAGGGAGGGAGTTCCAGAATTTTGACCCAGCGATGATGAAGGAACGGCGATATACTTCCAAGTCAGGATGGTGTGTAACTTGGAGGGGAACTTGGAGGTGATGATGTTCCTACGCGCCTGTTGCCCTTTTCCCTCTAGGTGGTAGAGGTCATGGGTTTGGGAGGTGCTGCCAAAGAAGCCTTGGCGAGTTGCTGCAGTGCACCTTGTAGATAGTACACACTGCAGCCACGGTGCGCCGGTCGTGGAGGGAGTGAATGTTTAAGGTGGTGAATGGGGTGCCAACCAAGCGGGCTGCTTTGTCCTGGATGATGTCGAGCTTCTTGAGTGTTGTTGGAGCTGCACTCATCCAGGCAAGTGGAGAATATTTCATCACACTCCTTACTTGCGCCTTGTAGATGGTGGAAAGACTTTGGGGAGTTAGGAGGTGAGACACGTCGCAGAATACCCAGCTTCTGACCTGCTCTTGTTGCCACAGTATTTATGTGGCTGGTCCAGTTATGTTTCTGGTCATTGGTGACCCCCCAGGATATTGATGGTGGGGGATTAGGTGAAAGTAATGCTGTTGAATTTCAGGGGGCAGTGGTTAGACTATCGCTTGTTGGAGATAGTCATTGCCTGGCACTTGTGTAGCGCGAATGTTACTTGTCACTCATCAGCCCAAGCCTGAACGCATCTAGGTCTTGATGCATGCGGTCATGGACTGCTTCGTTATCTGAGGAGTTGTGAGTGGAACTGAACACTGAACAGTCATCAACAAGCATCCCCACTTCTGACCTTATGATGGAGGGAAGGTCATTCATAAAGCAGCTGAAGATGGTCCTTCGCATTTTGTGGTATATATCAATGATTTTGACTTCAAAGTAGGGGGCATGATTAAGAGGTTGGCAGACAATACAAAAATTGGCCGTTTGGTTGTTAGTAAGGAAGAACATAAGAACATAAGACGTAGGAGCAGGAGTCGGCCATTTTGCCCCTCGAGTCTTTTCCACCATTCAATAAGATCATGGCTGATCTGATCTTGGCCTCAACTCCACTTCCCTGCCCGCTCTCCATAACCCTTGACTCCCTTATCATTCTAAAATCTGTCTATCTCAGCCTTGAATATATTCAATGACCCAGCCTCCGCAGCTCTCTGTGGAAGAGAATTCCTGTTAAGTATGTGTATTGTATTGAACAATTAACACAAAGACTTAAACGTATAACTCAAACAGGCCTTTACTGGTTGGAGGTAGGGACTGCACATAGGTCTTTACTTCATGCCCACAGGCGGGAACTGAGGGGAGATCAGTACCCACAGTACTATTTATACCCCTATGGCCAGGAGTGGTACTGCGTATCACTACGCCCAACAAGTAGTGCAGTCCTGTCCATAGGTTCAAAGTAGCACACATATTACATACACAACATTCCTCCCTTCCTAGCTTTACAGTCATCTCCCCATTTAACATAACGTAATAACATATATACATATATAACTTCAGGTTTACATAACAGAATAACATCGATACATAGATAACTTCATGTCAAAACAGATCACAGATTCAGTCTCTGCGGAAAACAGTTCACAGATTCAATCTCTGTGGTGGAGTCGGTTCACGTTGCTGGAGTGACTCATTCAATAGTCCTTCCATGGATTTAACAGTTTGAACTTCCGAACTGAATTGGCTCCGTTCGGAGGGACCACGTGTGTGATCTGGTAGAGGTGATAATGGTTCAGATGGGTCATCTTCTGTTTTTACTTTTCCTTTTCTGCTTCTTGGAGACTCTCTGGGCTCCATTGTCAGCTGCCACAGCTGCCAGCTGCATGCGCAGTTCCTCCTTCTCTTCCTCCTGTTTCCGTCGTAGAGCCAGCTTCTCCCGATGTTCCGTAGACTTTTGGTGCTCCTCCATGATTTCTGCACTTTGGGAGTCGAAGTTACAAGCTGGGCAGGACAGGACATCGTAATATTCGGTGTCGTCCACCAGGTCATAGTAATATTCGGTGTCGTCCTGAGCTAGACCAGTGAGAGGGTCGTCTATTTCCTCCATACCCAGCTGGACGTTAGCCAGCTCTTGTTCCAAATCCAGACATCTTTCCTGAAGAGACTTCTTCATGTGTACCTCTGCATCCAGCTTTTTCTGGGCTTTCAGCAAGTCGTTTACTAGTGACCTCATTTGTGATTTTAATACTTCAACTTCCTTTGGAGATTGATTGATCGGACTATGCAATCCCTCTACCGGAGCAGCTGTTTCAGCGGTCTGTTGTTCTACGTTGACGTGAGTCAGCGTACTTTTGGCATCCAAGGGCTGCTCTGTTGCAGTCATCTCAGTCTGTGTTGCCACCTCAGCTCTTCCAATAACCTTTGAGAGCTCCGAACCCCTTTCATTTGAATATTGAAGTTCGTGTTCAAGTTTTTCCCATTTCAGAGTCCTGTCCTTCAGCATATGCAGGAGTTGGCTGACCGTTAACTCCTCTGACATCAGACGTTTTGTGTGCTCCTGTTCCATTTTCTCCATCAGCTGCTTCTGTTGTCTTTCCAGATTCTCCAACTCTATAGCAAAGAACTCTTTCGTTGCATTCAACTCTTGCTCACAACGGCGAAGCATTTGTTCTAATTGCTGTTGTAGTTTGAAATGGAGTTGAGTTCGAACCCGGTGTCCCTCAGAAATGGGCACATCAGTAGACTTGCCAGACTCAGAATCCACAGTTAAACTATGTTGTTGTTGCTCAGTGGAATTCTGTGCTGAAACTTTGTCTTTTGCACCTGAGTTGGGCTTACCATCATCCGTTCCAGAGTCTGGGCCGACTATCTTCACCGAGTTCTCACTCGTTATTGTTTGTAGGAAATGCCAGTCCATATTCATTTTCCTAATCCACTCCCGTCCTAGTAGTGGAGGACCTCCTTCAGATATCACATATAAGTCCATTATTTGACTGTCTTCGCCCTTGTGGACCACTGCAACCTCTATTTTCCCGATGGGGTACACTCTTTGCCCCGTGTATGTTTCCAATATAATCCCCGTATCCTGTAGGGGAATATGTTGGAATAACTTTCCGTAATCTTTCTTATTTATGACCGTCAATGCCGATCCAGTGTCCAATTCCAGTTTTACTTGGACTCCTTCTATCTGAAGAGTGACCCAAATTGTCTGGAGGTCTGCACCCTTACCAGCGTTGAGTACTCTTAAGCTAGCCAGTTCATTACAGCTTAAGCTAGCCAGTTCATTACTGCTAGCGTCTGAATCGGACTCCTGTTCGGTCACCTTGTGTACCTTTGCGTATTTTCCTTGCGGTGACTTCTTGTTGCTGGTCTTCTTCCCTGACCTGCATACTCTAGCTATATGTCCAAGCCTACCACAAGTTCTACATTCTTGGTTTTTAAACCAACACTGGTTCTGATCATGCGTTGTCTTTCCACAACGATAACATTTGCCAGAACTCACACCCAATTTGTGTGCACTGAGCTCCGGTGACCGTAGCTGCATTACTGCCGTGCCTCTCGCTGCGGCTTCGTGTGCTGCTGCCATAGTGACCGCCTTCTCAAGCGTCAGCTCATTCTCCTCGAGCAGTCGCTTTTGTGTATCCTGTTTAAATAAACCACACACAAATTTGTCTCGTAGTGCATCTGTCAATCCCGTTCCAAACTGGCAATATTTCGCTAATTTACGCAATTCCAGCAAATATTCAGCATTGCTTTCATGCTGTAGCTGCCTTCTGTCGTAAAATTTACGACCCTCTGAGAGAAGAAATTCCTTCTCATTTCCAATTTAAAAGGGTGCCCCCTTATTCTGAAATTATGCCCCCTAGTTCTAGATTCCCCACAAGGGGAAACATCCTCTCTGCATCTACCCTGTCAAGCCCCTTCAGAATATTATATGTTTCAATAAGAACCCCTCTCATTCTTCTAAACTCCAATGAGTATAGGCCCAACCTGCTCAATCTTTCTTCATAAGACAACCCCTTCATCTCTGGAATCAACCTCGTGAACCTTCTCTGAACTGCCTCCAATGCAAGTATATCCTTCCTTAAATAAGGAGATCAAAACTGTACGCAGTACTCCAGGTGTGGTCTCACCAATGCCCTGTACGTTGTAACAGGACTTCCCTACTTTTATTTCAATTTCAATTTGAATTTTATTTGTCACATAACCAAATTCAACAAGTGAAATCCAGTCAGTGAAATGCTTTTTTCTTAACGAGCCGAGCGCACCAAGCAGCAAAGGACACTTAGCTGCTGGTACGCACGGAGCCCGCAAGGACGGCAGCCATCTTCATCGGCGCCATCACAATAGGGTCCGCTCTCGCCTCGCTCCACCTTTCCCGCACTTCTGCCCGACAGTCTTCAGCCGCCGTGGTACGGACGCCATCTACTGGGCCGACAGCGGCTCTTTAATGTCCTCTCCATGGCGCTGGTGACTCTAATAGCCTGCGTGTCTCCTCCACACACCTGGCCTGCACATTACCCCTGGCTGTCCCACTTGGTGTCTTGGTAACCGGGTTCCTCTCCAGCTCTTGCTCCTTCAAACTGCTCTCTCCAGCTCTCGCTCCTTTTATATTCCATTCCCTTTGCAATAAAGGCCAACATTTCATTTGCCTCCCTAATTACTTGCTGTACCTGCATGCTAACTTTTTGTGATTCATGTACAAGGACCCCCCAGATCCCTCTGTACCTCAGCATTTTGTAATCTCTCCCCATTTAAACAATAATTTGCTTTTTTATTTTTCCTACCAAAGTGGATAATCTCACATTTTCCCACATTATACTCCATCTGTCAGATTTTTGCCCACTCACTGAGCCTATCTATATCCCTTTGCAGACTCTCTGTGTCCTCCACACAATTTGCTTTCCCACCTATCTTTGTATCATCAGCAAATTTGGCTACAGTACACTCGGTCCCTTCATCCAAGTCATTAATATAGATTGTAAATAGTTGAGGCCCCAGCACTAATCCCTGCGGCACCCCACTGGTTACAATTTGCCTAACTGAAAATGACCCATTTATCCCAACTCTGTTGGTTAGCCAATCCTCTATCCATGCTAATATATTACCCCAACCCTGTGAGCTCTTATCTTGTGCAGTAACCTGTTATATGGCACCTTATCGAATGCCTTCTGGAAATCCAAATAAACAACATCTACTGGTTCTCTTTTATCCACCCTGCTCGTTACATCCTCAAAGAACTCCAGCAAATTTGGCAAACATGATTTCCCTTTCATAAGACCATGCTGACTCTGCTTGACTATATTATGATTTTTTAAATGTCCTGCTACCAATTCCTTAATGATGGACTCCAGCATTTTCCCAATGACAGATGTTAGGCTAACTGGTCGATACTTGCCTGCTTTCTGTCTCTCTCCTTTCTTAAATAGGGGTGTTACATTTGCGGTTTTTCAGTCGGCTGGGACCTCTCCAGAATCCAGGGAATTTTGGTAGATTACAACCAATGCATCCACTATCTTTGCAGCCATCTCTTTTAAGACCCTAAGATGCAGGCTATCGGGTCCAGGGGACTTGTCTACCTTTAGTCCCATTAGTTTGCCGAGTACTTTTTTTCTACTGATAGTGTTTGTTTTAAGTTCCCCCCCACCCCAATAGCCCCTTGATTATCCATTATTGGGATGCTTTTAGCGTCTTCTACTATGAAGACCGATACAAATTATTTGTTCAAAGTCTCTGCCATTTCCCTGTTTCCCATTATTAATTCCCCAGACTCATCCTCCAGGGGACCAACTTTAGCTACTCTCTTCCTTTTTATATACCTGTAGAAGCTCTTACTGTCTGTTTTTATATTTCTTGCTAGCTTCTCTCTCTATCATTTTTTTAGTCGTCCTTTGCTGATTTTTAACATTTCCCAATCCTCTGGCCTTCCACTATTCTTTGCAACATTGTATGCCTTTGTTTTCAATTTGATACCATTCTTTACTTCCTTAGTTAGCCATGGATGGTTCATCCTTCTCTTAGAGTCTTTCTTTCTCACTGGAATATATCTCTGCTGAGAGTTATGAAATATCTCCTTAAATGGTTGCCACTGCTTTTCTACAGTCTTACCCTGTAATATATTTTCACAATAACAACAGAAAATGCTGGAAAAACTCAGCAGGTCAGGCAACAGCCGTGGAGAGAAATTTGAGTTGACGTTTCGGGTCGAACCCTTCTTCAAAACTGGAAAGAAAAGAAAATAGATCGAAGGCAGGGCTGCGATCGAACAAAAGAAGTAAAAGAAACAAAAGCAGTAAAAGAGACAATAAAAGGTATTCGAAGCTAGACGAGATGGTAGTAGGCTGAGATTAGGTGTGAAGTGTACTGACAGGGCAAGAGATAGCTGCCAGGTGTGAGAGAGAAACAAAAGGAAAAGGGGGTGGAGGGGGAAAAGGAGTGGAAAAATTACAAGAAAAAATGTAATAGGGGCCGAAGTTATGATCTGAAATTGTTGAACTCGATATTGAGTCCGGAAGGCTGCAGAATGCCTAATCCTATCTTGACTCTATCTTTTCTCCCCTTGTCCAGTCTCTTCCCACCTACATCCGCGACTCTTCGGACGCCCTCCGCCACTTTAACAGTTCCCTGGCCCCAACCGCTTCCTTTTCACCATGGACGTACAATCCCTCTACACCTCCATCCCCCACCCGGATGGCCTGAGGGCGCTCCGCTTCTTCCTTGAACAGAGGCCCAACCAGTCCCCATCCACCACCACCCTCCTCCGCCTGGCTGAACCTGTTCTCACATTGAACAACTTCTCCTTTAACTCCACTCATTTCCTCCAAATCAAAGGTGTTGCCATATGTGAAGAGAAAAAGATTGGTGAAGTCAAGCGTAGGTCCCTTACAGTCAGAATCAGGGGAATTTATAATGGGAAACAAGGAAATGGCAGACCAACTAAATACATACTTTGGTTCTGTCTTCACAAAGGAGGACACAAATAACCTCCCAGAGATGCCGGGGAACATAGGGTCTGATGAAAGAGAGGAACTGAAAGAAATCAGTATTTGTAGGAAAATGGTGTTAGGAAAATTGATGGGACTGAAGGCCGATAAATCCCCAGGGCCTGATGGTCTACATCCCAGGGTACTTAAGGAAGTGGCCCTAGAGATAGTAGATGCATTACTGGTCATCTTCCAGAACTCGATAGACTCTGGAACGGTACCCATGGATTGGAGGGTAGCTAATGTTACCCCACTATTCAAAAAAGGTGGTAGAGAAAAAGCGGGGAATTATAGATCGGTAAGCCTGACATCGGTAGTGGGGAAAATGCGAGAGTCCATTATAAAAGGTGTAATAGCAGAGCACTTGGAAAGCAGTGACAGGATCGGACAAAGTCAACATGGATTTACAAAAGGTAAAGCATGCTTGACTAATCTACTGGAATTTTTTGAGGATGTAACTGGTAAAATAGATAAGGGAGAACCAGTGGATGTGGTGTATTTGGACTTTCAGAAGGCTTTCGATAAGGTCCCACACAAGAGATTAGCGTGCAAAATTAAGGCACATGGGATTGGGGGCAAGGTATTGACTTGGATAGAGAACTGGTTGGTGGACAGAAAGCAAAGAGTTGGAATAAACGGGTCATTTTCCGAGTGGCAGGCAGTGACTAGTGGGGTAACGCAAGGATCGGTCCTAGGACCCCAGCTGTTCACAATATATATTAATGATCTGGACGAGGGAATTGGGTGTAATATCTCCAAATTTGCAGACGACACAAAGCTGGGCGGGAGGGTAAGCTGCGAGGAGGATGTCGGGAAACTCCAGTACGATTTGGACAGGTTGGGTGATTGGGCAGAAACATGGCAAATGCACTATAATGTGGATAAATGTGAGGTTATCCACTTTGGTGGCAAAAACAGGAAGGCAGATTATTATTTGAATGGCAATAGATTGGGAGAAGGGGAAGTGCAAAGAGACCTGGGTGTCCTTGTGCACCAGTCGCTGAAGGTAAGCATGCAGGTGCAGCAGGCGGTTAAGAAGGCAAATGGTATGTTGGCCTTCGTAGCAAGAGGGTTCGAGTACAGGAACAAGGATGTCTTGCTACAGTTGTACAGGGCCTTGGTGAGACCGCACCTTGAGTATTGTGTGCAGTTTTGGTCACCTTACCTGAGGAAGGACGTTCTTGCCATGGAGGGAGTGCAGCGAAGATTCACCAGGCTAATACCTGGGATGGCAGGAATGACGTATGAGGATTGTGTTGATTGGGCTTATACTCACTGGAGTTTAGAAGATTGAGAGGGGATCTCATCGAAACCTATAAAATTCTGTCAGGTCTGGACAGACTAGATGCAGGAAGGATGTTTCTGATGGCCGGGGAGTCCTGAACGAGGGGTCATAGTCTAAGGATAAGGGGTAAGCCATTTAGGACTGAAATGAGGAGGAATTTCTTCACCCAGTGAGTGGTGAACCTGTGGAATTCTCTGCCACAGAGGGCGGTGGAGGCTAGTTCATTAAATATATTCAAGAAAGAGTTAGATATATTTCTTAAGGCTAAAGGGATCAAGGGATATGGGGAAAAGGCAGGGACAGGGTACTGAATTTGGATGATCAGCCATGATCACATTGAATGGCGGAGTAGGCTCAAAGGGCCGAATGGCCTACTCCTGCTCCTATCTTCTATGTTTCTATGTACCCACATGGGTCCTAGCTATGCCTGCCTTTTCGTGGGCTATGTGGAACAATCTTTGTTCCAGTCCTACTCGGGTCCCCTCCCTCACCTCTTTTTCCGATACATTGATGACTGTATCGGTGCCGTTTCCTGCTCTCGCCCTGAACTTGACAATTTCATTCACTTTGCCTCCAATTTCCACCGTTCCCTCACCTTCACATGGTCCATCTCTGACTCTTCCCTTCCCTTCCTCAACTTCTCCGTCTCCATCTCTGGGGATAGGTTATCGACCAATATTCACTACAAGCCCACTGACTCCCACAGCTACCTGGACCACACTTCCTCCCACCCCACTTCCTGTAAGGACTCTATTCCATTCTCCCAGTTTCTCCATCTCCGCCGTATCTGCTCCGACGATGCCACCTTCCACACCAGTGCTTCAGACATGTCTTCCTTTTTCCGCAACTGAGCATTCCCCTCGACCGTGTCCGTTCTATCTCCCGCACTTCTGCCCTCACCCCTGCCTCTCCCTCCCGGAACCACGATAGGGTTCCCCTTGTCCTCACCTTTCACCCCACCAGCCTCCACATTCAATGGATCATCCTTCGCCATTTCCGCCACCTCCAGCGTGATCCCACCAACAAACGCATCTTCCCCTCTGTAGTGGCGCTTTGTCATTTCCAAACATGCAGCCACTGAGCTTTGAGGCTTTTAACAACGAGTAGACGCGTGGCGAAATAAAACGTTCCAAAACATAACTTTGTCTTTAAACTGTTTACTGTAACACCTTACAAACAGAATTACAAAGCAAAACAAGTTTAAACGAACACGGTCAAAAACTGTATTGCTCCAGCCATCAAAGCCTTTACCTTCTCTCTAGCCTCGTGGAGCTTGAACTGTAAAATGGCTGGATACCATGTGACAAGCTTAAGGACTGTACCATTGTAGCAAGAATAAAGGGGGTATCTCAGACTATGCTACTGGAGCAAGAAAATAGGGGGTTTCTCAATACAATAAGTCAGTCAGGTAAATTAACTGTATTATACATTTAACCAATATTTTAAAGTATTTTCTTTCTTAAACTTTCATGACTCTTACATTCCGGCCCCTAATTGACTAGGCACATGAAGCATATCAATTACTCAAACATTCTTAAGAGTCATAAACTAATGAGTTCAACATATTTACAATATAAATGTCCACTTTTTTTGTTCAGGAACCTTTCACGCTGCTTCTTGTAGCAGGCAGAGCTTTGTGATCGGTCTTTCCAGGGTACTGGTCTTGGTTTGCAAACAAACGCGACGAACAACGCCTCTGGAGTCTGGCATGGTCTTAATTATTTTTCCCATCAACCAAGAATTTCTAGGGGCTGAATCATCCACGATTAAGACGATGTCTCCGACAATGAAGTTCCTCTTTATTTTGGACCATTTTTGACGCTCATGTAGCAGAGGTAAGTATTCTCTGGTCCATCTGGTCCAGAAAAGGTCTGACATATACTGAACTTGCCTCCACTTCCGACGGGCATACAGATCTTCCTTTTTGAAGACTCCCGGGGGCATGACTGGCTGTGTTTTCAACAACAACAGGTGGTTCGGAGTCAGGGCTTCGAGGTCATTGGGATCATCTGATGTCTTAGTTATCGGTCGGTCATTAATGATGGCTTCAACCTCACACATAACCGTTTGAAGTCCCTCGTCGTCAAGCACTTGCAGCTTCAGTACAGAACCGAGTAGTTTTCTTACGGTGCGTATCTGTCTTTCCCAGACACCTCCATGGTGGGATGCAGCCGGTGGATTGAAGATCCACTTAATTCCTGTTTGCATCATGGCTTCCTGTATTCTAAGCTGATTCCAACCTTCAATAGCTTCCCGTAGTTCTCTCTCCGCTCCGACAAAATTAGTGCCATTATCAGAACGTATAATGGACACCTGTCCTCTTCTACAGACAAAGCGCCGCAGGGCGTTAATACAGGAATCAGTGTCAAGCGTGTGTGCCACCTCAATATGAACTGCTCTGATGGTCAAACAAGTGAAAAGCACACCATATCTCTTGACAAGGCTCCGTCCTCGCTTTACCTCGAAAGGCCCGAAATAGTCCACCCCTACGTTTGTAAATGGGGGTTTGTCTGGTAACAAACGGTCTTCAGGCAGGTCTGCCATTTTCTGCTCCCCAGCTCTAGTGTGTAACCGTCTGCAAACAATGCATTCAGAGAGTATTTTTCTTATTACAGAATTAGCTCCTGGAATCCAGTATCTTTGTCTTAGCTTCGCAAGCACGTGGTTCCTCCCACTGTGTCCAATACTCTGGTGTATATGCTGAAGAATGAGAGTAGCAACCCGGAGGTCCTTAGAAAGGATAGCAGGATGCTTGGCCTCCTCTGGCATAGCAGATTTGTTTAGTCGCCCTCCCCACACCATCACCCAGCTGCGCAAGCTATGCTCTCAGAAAAACTGCAGACGATGGCAAAGGCAAAGCACCATCAGAGGCTGTGGAGACAATCTTCAGAAACTTTTACGTCGATGACTGTCTGAAGTCCGTGTCAACAGATATAGTGGTGAGTATCCCCGCCTGTCACGCGGGAGACCGGGGTTCAATTCCCCGATGGGGAGCCAAATGTAAGAGTCATGAAAGTTTAAGAAAGAAAATACTTTAAAATATTGGTTAAATAGTATAATACAGTTAATTTACCTGACTGACTTATTGTATTGAGAAACCCCCTATTTTCTTGTTCCAGTAGTATAGTCTGAGATACCCCCTTTATTCTTGCTACAATGGTACAGTCCTTAAGCTTGTCACATGGTATCCAGCCATTTTACAGTTCAAGCTCCACGAGGCTAGAGAGAAGGTAAAGGCTTTGATGGCTGGAGCAATACAGTTTTTGACCGTGTTCGTTTAAACATGTTTTGCTTTGTAATTCTGTTTGTAAGGTGTTATAGTAAACAGTTTAAAGACAAAGTTACGTTTTGGAACGTTTTATTTCGACACGCGTCTACTCGTTGTTAAAAGCCTCAAAGCTCAGTGGCTGCATGTTTGGAAATTACGAAGCGCCACTACATTAGTCAAAAACTAGCTCCCTAAGAAGGAAAGGACAGAATTGTCGGCGAACGTATACATGAATGGTCACGGAGCCAGACAACAATATAAGAAAGCGAAGGTACAGTGACTGTTACTTGCCTTGTTCATTCTATTGAGAAGCTAAATAAGAGCTGCGGGTAAAATGGCTGATGCCTTATGGAGTCGTGAGGAGCTTCCCCCAGCCAGAAGGATTGTTGGCCAAAAGAGGGAAGTAAAGCTCACCCCAAAGGCAATGGAAGAGAAGTTACATAGAAGCATAGGTGCAAGGAGGGCTAAATTAGCTCAGATAACTGGAAAAATGAAGATAATTGATTGTCTCATGGAAGATAATGCTAATATTAAGAAAGTTGGAGACATAATGCATTATGATTTCTCCAAGTTGCATGAAGAATTTAATGTACTCAATGAAGATGTATTAGCACTTCTGTCTGAAGAAGAGGGAAACGCTGATCAGCACAACTGGTTTGATCTTAAATCATCCAGCATTAAGGACTATGTCAAGGCCACAGAACAGTGGATGTTAAAGATTCATCAAGATGCTGATACAGCAGAGAAAGATAAAGATGACGATGAAGTTGGACCAGATGATAGCATTTTAGAGACTTCAGCCAGACTGAGCAAAAATCGAAAAGAAGGTAGCTCTGTTTCTGGACACAGGTCAGTCGCTTCTACCACATGCTCGTCGCGACGCATGAGAGAGGAGGTTGAACGGGCAGCGTTGATGGCGCGCGCAGCATCTTTAGTGGAGAAGCAAGCTCTTGAACGGGAAGAGGCCCAACTGCAGGCCCAACTGCAGGCCCAACAGGCCCAAGTGCAGGCAAAGAAAGAACAGCTGGAGATAAAAACAGCTATTGCGGTCTCAGCTGCCAAATTGAGTGTGTATGAAGATTATGAAGGCTCACAGGATGGCATGAACGAATACTGCCAGTCAATGTTATCACACAGAGTTGGATCCAGGGCACCTTCAAGAGTTAAAAGAGAATCTGAAGGCCATCTCCTGGCATTACAGCATGGAAGAGAGGCCTCTCCACTAACAGGAGCACGTGATGCTACCCCAGACGTCAGACGGTCTAGACTAGACCCTGCTGATGACCACCAGAGGCCTGAAGACACAGAGAGAAGCCTATACCGAGTGATGCAACGTCAGTACGAAATTACAGAGATGCTTGTAAAACAACAGAATCTGTTTCGACTCCCTCAAAGAGACATACCAGTGTTCCAAGGCGACCCACTCAAGTATAAGCCCTTCATCAGATCCTTCGAACAAGCCATTGACTCCAAAACAGAGAGCAGCAGTGATAAGTTGTACTACCTGGGACAGTACACCAGTGGTAAACCACAAGACCTGGTCAGAAGCTGTGAACACATGAGACTGGACCGGGGATACATAGAAGCCAGGAAGTTGCTGCAGGAGCACTGTGGTAATGAGCTGAAGATAGCCACTGCATATATTGAAAAGGCTACCAAGTGGCCACAGATCAGATCGGAGGACGGGGAGGCACTGAACACATATGTTCTCTTCCTCATAGGATGTCGCAACACCATGGAGGATGTTGAATTCATGGAAGAGATGGACAATCCTACGACTATGAGAATCATCATCTCTAAGCTTCCTTACAGGATGAGAAAACAATGGCGAAGAACAGCCTTTGAAATAATGGAGAGACGGAAAAGTAGAGCCAGGTTTGCAGACTTAGTGAATTTCATAGACAAACAGGCTAAAATTGCCAGGGACCCATTGTTTGGAAACATCCAGGATGTCAGCCCGACTACTGATGGAAGAGTGAAAGCCAAGCCTGCTGAATCAAAGACTCTCGGGAAAGGTGGTTCCAGGGGAAGCAGCTTTGCAACTATCGTCACTCAGGCTGGGGAAGAAAAGTCTCAGAACTCATCTCCCAAAAAGAGCAGCACAGTGACGCCTGCTAATGCCTTTCAGAAGCCATGTTTATTCTGCCAGAAGAATCATACATTGGATTTCTGCAGTGACATCAAAGCACAGCCACATAAAGACAGAATCGAATTTCTGAAGTACAATGGCCTATGTTTTGGATGTCTCTCTCAGGGGCACCTGAGTAGAAACTGTAAGCAAAGAACAACATGCAGAGAGTGCACTCGGAAACATCCCAGTCTGCTGCATATCCACAAAGAAGAACAAGTCTCTAAGAAGAGTGAAGAAAACAATACCGACGAGAAGGTTGTTTCAAGTGCTCTGGTGTCGCTAGAACTAGAGACTTGTGGATTCACTGGGGCCGGTGACAGTGATTGTATTCTTGCCATTGTACCTGTAAAGATCAAGTCTAAGAGGAGTGAGAAGTTTGTGGAGACTTACGCCTTCATGGATCCAGGTAGTTCAGCAACGTTCTGCACAGAATCACTCATGCGACAGCTGAACGTTAGAGGCAGAAGAACAGAAATCCTATTACGCACCATGGGTCATGAGAAGTCAATGCAAAGTTATATCTTGTCAGACTTAGAAGTGTGTGGACTTGAAGAGAAGGACTTCATAGACCTGCCTAATGTTTTCACACAGAGGGAGATTCCTGTTAAAATAGGGAACTTAGCCCTGCAGAAGGATGTGGAGAGATGGCCTTACCTGGAAAAGGTGCGTCTCCCATACACTGAAGCAGAAATTGGCCTATTAATTGGAACCAATGCCTACAAAACTATGGAGCCATGGCAGGTGATAAACAGCAAGGATGACGGACCCTACGCAGTCGGGAAAGCCCTTGGATGGGTAGTCAATGGACCGGTAAGGAAAGATGATGGCAACAAGTCGAACAAGGAGCAACGACAAAATGTAACAGTTAATCGTATCTCTATCGCAAGCATTGAAGAGCTGTTGATACAGCAGTTCAACGCAGACTTTTCAGAACGCAGCTGTGAGGAAAAGACAGAGATGTCACAAGAAGACCATCAGTTCATGGATTTGATGACAAGGTCTATACAGTTCATTGATGGCCACTATCACATTGGTTTGCCACTGAGAAGACAGACCGCGAAGATGCCGAACAATCGCTGCATAGCAGAGCAGCGCGCCATCAGTCTAAAGAGAAAACTGAACAAGAACCCTGACTTTCACGAAGACTACAAAGGCTTCATGAGAAACATCATAGTGAAAGGCTATGCTGTAAAAGTGCCCGAGGAACAGTTGAACAGAGACGATGGAAGGGTCTGGTACATTCCTCATCACGGTGTGTATCACCCAAAGAAGAAAAAGATCCGTGTAGTGTTTGACTGCGCCACCTCATTCAGAGGAACTTCACTGAATGACCAGCTGCTTCAAGGTCCTGATCTTACTAATACCCTCATTGGCGTCTTGACTAGGTTTAGACAAGAGCTCGTTGCCATGGTGGCAGATATAGAATCAATGTTCTACCAAGTCAGAGTCCCTGATGAAGATGCTGATCTTCTGCGTTTCCTTTGGTGGCCAGATGGCGACGTTAGTCAAGCTATGGCGGAATGTAGAATGGCTGTACACTTGTTCGGAGCCACATCATCTCCCAGCTGTGCAAGCTATGCTCTCAGAAAAACTGCAGAAGATGGCAAAGGCAAAGCACCATCAGAGGCTGTGGAGACAATCTTCAGAAACTTTTACGTCGATGACTGTCTGAAGTCCGTGTCAACAGAAGACAATGCCATTGCACTGCCAAGAGACCTTAGAACTCTGTGTTCGAATGGAGGATTCCATCTGACTAAGTGGATAAGCAACAGCAGAGCAGTTCTAGCTTCTATCCCAGAAAAGGAAAGAGCCACTGAAGTCAAAGATCTGGACCTGAGCCACGATGTCCTTCCTATCGAGAGAGCTCTTGGTGTACAATGGTGCATTGAGTCAGACACGTTCAACTTCAGAATAATGATGAACGAAAGACCATCCACAAGACGAGGGATTCTCTCCGTGGTCAGTTCCATCTATGACCCTCTTGGATTCCTGGCACCACTCATTCTGCCGGTGAAGCTGATCCTACAAGAGCTGTGTAGAGACAAGAGAGGATGGGATGAAGATATCCCAGAAGGTCAAGCTCAGAGATGGCTCAGATGGTTGACAGATTTGCAACAACTTTCTAGCTTCAACGTCAGTAGCTGCATCAAGCCTGTGAGTTTTGGAGTTACAAAGACGGCTCAACTACATCATTTCTCGGACGCCAGTGAGGACGGCTATGGCACGGCTACTTACCTCTTGCTGACAAATCAACAGGGCCAGAAACATTGTGCCTTCCTCATGGGGAAATCCAGGGTGGCTCCGCTGAAGCAAGGTCACCATCCCGAGACTGGAGTTGACGGCAGCGGTTGTTGCAGTTAAAGTTGACCAGGTGATGCGGAAAGAGTTACAGCTCCCATTAGAAGAATCTGTCTTCTGGACGGATAGCACGACGGTGCTGAAGTATATAGAGGATGAGAAGATACGCTTCAAGACCTTCGTAGCAAACAGAATCTCATTCATTAGAGAAGCTACACAACCATCTCAATGGAGGTATGTAAACACCTCATTAAACCCAGCAGATCAAGCCTCACGGGGATTGAAGGCTGAAAACTTCATGAGGAGTGAAACTTGGATACAAGGCCCAAGTTATCTGCTGGAAACAGAGAGATCATGGCCAGAAAGACCAGATATGCCAAGTCAGATTGCTGAAGACGACGTCGAAGTCAAGAGATCAGTCACAGCAAATCTCATAACTACGGAAGAGAACTTTGACACAGTGAACAAGCTTGTTAACCATTTCTCAGGATGGCACCAGTTGAGGAAAGCAGTTGCATGGTTTCTAAGGTTGAAAGAGTTGCTGCTACACCTGAGCGGTAAGAGAAAAGAGTATCGAGCCACTATCCATCAGTCTGAAAGTAACCCTGATAAGCAGAGAATGCTTCTACAGCAATATATGCACCAGCACAAGACCACATTGGGTAAGAATTCATTGACCATGGAGGATTTGGCCAAGGCTGAGATGGAGATAGTTTGCTTCAGTCAAAGACAAGATATCCAGAAGAAATCGAAGCTTTACAGTGAAATACTCCAATCAAGAAAGGTAGTCATATCTACAAGCTGGACCCTACACTGCAAGATGGAGTACTGAGGGTGGGAGGGCGACTAAACAAATCTGCTATGCCAGAGGAGGCCAAGCATCCTGCTATCCTTTCTAAGGACCTCCGGGTTGCTACTCTCATTCTTCAGCATATACACCAGAGTATTGGACACAGTGGGAGGAACCACGTGCTTGCGAAGCTAAGACAAAGATATTGGATTCCAGGAGCTAATTCTGTAATAAGAAAAATACTCTCTGAATGCATTGTTTGCAGATGGTTACACGCTAGAGCTGGGGAGCAGAAAATGGCAGACCTGCCTGGAGACCGTTTGTTACCAGACAAGCCCCCATTTACAAACATAGGGGTGGACTATTTCGGGCCTTCCGAGGTAAAGTGAGGACGGAGCCTTGTCAAGAGATATGGTGTGCTTTTCACTTGTTTGACCTTCAGAGCAGTTCATATTGAGGTGGCACACACGCTTGACACTGATTCCTGTATTAACGCCCTGCGGCGCTTTGTCTGTAGAAGAGGACAGGTGTCCATTATACGTTCTGATAATGGCACTAATTTTGTCGGAGTGGAGAGAGAACTACGGGAAGCTATTGAAGGTTGGAATCAGCTTAAAATACAGGAAGCCATGATGCAAACAGGAATTAAGTGGATCTTCAATCCACCGGCTGCATCCCACCATGGAGGTGTCTGGGAAAGACAGATACGCACCGTAAGAAAACTACTCGGTTCTGTACTGAAGCTGCAAGTGCTTGACGACGAGGGGCTTCAAACCGTTCTGTGTGAGGTTGAAGCCATCATTAATGACCGACCGATAACTAAGACATCAGATGATCCCAATGACCTCGAAGCCCTGACTCTGAACCACCTGTTGTTGTTGAAAACACAGCCAGTCATGCCCCCGGGAGTCTTCAAAAAGGAAGATCTGTATGCCCGTCGGAAGTGGAGGCAAGTTCAGTATATGTCAGACCTTTTCTGGACCAGATGGACAAGAGAATACTTACCTCTGCTACAGGAGCGTCAAAAATGGTCCAAAATAAAGAGGAACTTCATTGTCGGAGACATCGTCTTAATCGTAGGTGATTCAGCTCCTAGAAATTCTTGGTTGATGGGAAAAATAATTAAGACCATGCCAGACTCCAGAGGCGTTGTTCGTCGCGTTTGTTTGCAAACCAAGACCAGTACCCTGGAAAGACCGATCACAAAGCTCTGCCTGCTACAAGAAGCAGCGTGAAAGGTTCCTGAACAAAAAAAGTGGACATTTATATTGTAAATATGTTGAACTCATTAGTTTATGACTCTTAAGAATGTTTGAGTAATTGATATGCTTCATGTGCCTAGTCAATTAGGGGCCAGAATGTAAGAGTCATGAAAGTTTAAGAAAGAAAATACTTTAAAATATTGATTAAATAGTATAATACAGTTAATTTACCTGACTGACTTATTGTATTGAGAAACCCCCTATTTTCTTGTTCCAGTAGTATAGTCTGAGATACCCCCTTTATTCTTGCTACAATGGTACAGTCCTTAAGCTTGTCACATGGTATCCAGCCATTTTACAGTTCAAGCTCCACGAGGCTAGAGAGAAGGTAAAGGCTTTGATGGCTGGAGCAATACAGTTTTTGACCGTGTTGGTTTAAACGTGTTTTGCTTTGTAATTCTGTTTGTAAGGTGTTATAGTAAACAGTTTAAAGACAAAGTTACGTTTTGGAACGTTTTATTTTGACACGCGTCTACTCGTTGTTAAAAGCCTCAAAGCTCAGTGGCTGCATGTTTGGAAATTACGAAGCGCCACTACACCCTCACCTCCCCTTTCAGCATTCCGTAGGGACCGCTCCCTCCGAGACACCCTAGTCCACTCCTCTATCTCCCCAAACAGCCCTTCCCCTTCGCCTGGCACCTTCCCGTGCAAGCGGAGGAGATGTAACACCTGCCCCTATACCTCCCCCCTTCCCACTGTCCAGGGCCCCAAACACCCCTTCCAGGTGAAACAGCGATTTACTTGTACTTCTCGCAATCTAGTATACTGTATTCGCTGCTCACGATGTGGTCTCCTCTACATTGGGGAGACCAAACGCAGATTGGGTGACCGCTTTGCGGAACACCTCCGTTCAGTCCGTAAGGGTGACCCCGAGCTTCCGGTCACCTGTCATTTTAATTCACCGCTCCATTCCCACTCGGACCTCACCGTCCTTGGCCTCTTATATTGTTCCACGGAAGCTCAACGTAAACTCAAGGAACAGCACCTCATCTTCCGATTAGGCACTCTGCAGCCTTCCGGTCTCAATATCGAGTTCAACAATTTCAGATCATAACCTCGGCCCCTATTACATTTTTTCTTGTAATTTTTCCACTCCTTTCCCCCCCCTTTCCTTTTGTTTCTCTCTCACACCTGGCAGCTATCTCTTGCCCTGCCAGTACACTTCACACCTAACCTCAGCCTATTACCATCTAGTCTAGCTTCTAATACCTTTTATTGTCTCTTTTACTGCTTTTGTTTCTTTTACTTCTTTTGTCCGACCGCAGCCCTGCCTTCGATCTATTTTCTTTTCTTTCCAGTTTTGAAGAAGGGTTCGACCCGAAACGTCAACTCAAATTTCTCTCCACGGATGTTGCCTGACCTGCTGAGTTTTTTCAGCATTTTCTGTTGTTATTTCGGATTTCCAACATCTGCAGTATTTTGCTATCGTACCAATATATTTTCGCAGTCCACTTTAACCAAGTCTGCCTTCATACCTTTGTAATGACCTTTATTTAAATGTGAGAAGTCACACAACACCAGGTTATAGTCCAAGGGGGAGAAATTCGGTATAGCCCCGTTTGGGGCGCTGGAATTGGCACCGCGCAAATTTTATCGGCAGGCGCAATTTATCGCCACCTCGAGTGATATTGGGTTGCTGCGCCCCTCAAGGTCATTGCAGCGTAAAATCAGGCGCTGCACGGGACTCTTAAGGCGCTAACCCAACGGCGCTACTCAATTTCTCGGCGGCCGGGCGCAGCGCAGGTGCTGTCAATAATCGATTTCCCCGAGACATGTTGGCGCCGGCCAGCTCTTAAAGGGGCGGGTCAATTAGGATCAGCTGCCACGCTCTGCGCCTTGTAGGCCTCAAAATCGGCGCTGTGCATTCTGTGGCGTTCCAAACTATCAACAGATGGAGAGGGTGAGGCAGAGCGTGGAGCGCTTTACCGATGGGGCATTGGATGCTTTGGTTGGCGCAGTGGAGCGCCGGCGAGCTGTGCTGTACCCCGACAATGGCAGGAGGCCTCATCAGAGCGAGTACCGCAGAGCTTGGAGGGAAGTTTGTCAAAGAGTCGCCTCCAGCAGCATCGTGCCCAGGACTCCTGTGCAATGCAGGAAGAAGTTCAATGACCTCACTCGGGTCGTTAGGGTGAGTGCCTTTTTCCCAATCATCTTCATCCCTACATCTGCACCTGACTTTATGGCCAGAGGGTGCGCGAAGCCCCAATGGCCATCTGTCAGCCAGCACACACGGCCCTTTCTGGAAACACACACGCACATTCAGCTCAGGGCATAATGTAAGGGCTATTCTACCATGGGGGGCATGTGATGACAGCTCAGGGCATAATGTAAGGGCTATTCTACCATGGGGGGCATGTGATGTCAGCTCAGGGCATAATGTAAGGGCTATTCTACCATGGGGGGCATGTGATGTCAGCTCAGGGCATAATGTAAGGGCTATTCTACCATGGGGGGCATGTGATGTCAGCTCAGGGCATAATGTAAGGGCTATTCTACCATGGGGGGCATGTGATGTCAGCTCAGGGCATAATGTAAGGGCTATTCTACCATGGGGGGCATGTGATGTCAGCTCAGGGCATAATGTATCATCACTTCCCGTCCTTTCTCCTGCAGGCCAAGTTGGCCAGGAACCAGAGGGAGCAGCTTCGTACCGGAGGAGGTTGGCCTCACCTGCAGACACTCACGGACCTGGAGGAACGAGTCCACCAGATTGTTGGAAGCCGGATGATTGGTCCTGTCACCACTGGAGCTGCCGACCCCATTGTGCACAGCGATGGTAAGGTCATCACCTGTTTGAACTCTCTCCTTCCACTTGTTCCCCCACCAGCATGCTTTTTCACTCTGGACCCAAGTCAGAGCATTGCAGCACTCATGCATCCCTTGCTGCCACCCTGTCCTTTTGCTAAAGCCACTCTTCAACCTCCCTGCTTTCAGATGCTGCATCACCAGCTCGGGAGCTGGGCCCTCAAGCTGCCACTGCCACTGACTCCGGAGGCGACGAGCAGGAGGAAGCCGGACCATCCATACCACCCTCAGGCGAGCCAGCCCATCTGCAGACTGGGGATAGTACTTTCCTGGAGGGGAGCGGGGGGGAAGGCTCTGAGGAGGAACCAGCTCCAGGAACCAGCGGGCTGCAGCAACGCAAGGGGGGTAGGGAAGCTCGGGGGCCGTCTCCCTGGAGGGCGAGTCAGGCCGCGAGTACTGCTGCACAGAGCGCAGAAGAGGTGCGTGCCCTCGCAGAAATGAGCGCCCAGGCTGGGCTCAGGCACACTGAGCTCATGGCTGCAGTGGCAAGGATGCCTGAATCCATCGAGACACTGGCAAGGAGTGTCCAAGACTTCGGCGCAGCACAGGCAAGGAGTGCGCAGGACTTCGGGGCAGCACAGGCAAGGAGTGCGCAGGACTTCGGGGCAGCACAGGCAAGGAGTGCGCAGGACTTTGGGGCAGCACTGGAAAGGACTGTCCAGGACTTCGGGGCAGCACTGGAAAGGACTGTCCAGGACTTCGGGGCAACACTGGAAAGGACTGTCCAGGGCATCGGGACATCACTGGAAAGGACTGTCCAAGGCATCGGGACATCACTGGAAAGGACTGTCCAGGGCATTGGGGCATCACTGGAAAGGACTGTCCCGGCCTTCACCAAGCATTCCGTGAGAGGGGCCTAGAAGCGACTTCTGATCAGCCTCTGACGGATGGCCCTTCCAGTTTGTGCCTCCCTCCCGTCTTGGTCCTCCTCCTCCTCCTCCTCCGCTGGTGCTTCAATGTCTGGTGGCATTGGCTGGGTGCGTAGGATAGCGAGGTTATGCAGCATGCAACATACAACCACGAAGTGGGAGACTCGCTCAGGTGAGTACTGCAGGGTGCCTCCGGAATGGTCCAGACAGCGGAACCGCTGCTTCAGCACGCTGATTGTGTGCTCCACAATGTTCCTCGTCGCCTGATGGCTCACATTGTAGTGCTCTTCAGCAGGGGTGCTGGGCGAACGGAGCGGGGTCATCAGCCATGGGCACAGAGGATAGCCCTTGTCACCGAGAAGCCAGCCTCCTGGGTGAGCCGGGGCCTCGAAAAGGTCTGCAACTGAAGTCTGGCGCAGGATGAAGGTATCGTGGCTGCTGCCTGGGAACTGCGCATTGACTGCGAGGATCAGCTGTCGGTGGTCACAGACCAGCTGCACATTCAAGGAATGGAACCCCTTGCAGTTGCGGAACTCCTCCGGATTCAATACAGGCCCCCGCAAAGCCACGTGCGTGCAGTCAATGGCGCCCTGCACCATGGGGAAGTCCGCTATTGCTGCGAAGCCTTCTGCGCGCTCCCGCTGCTTGTCCAGTGTCATAGGGAAGGAGATGTACTGCCGCCTCCTTTTCAACAGGGCATCAGTTACTTGACGGATGCAGCAATGCACCGCAAACTACAATATGTTGGCTATGTCCCCAGTTGCGGCCTGAAAGGAGCCGCTCGCGTAGAAGTTCAGGGCAACAGTCATCTTGACAGCCACCGACAGAGAGGTCCTGCACCTTATCTGAGGCTGCAGATCTGGCTGAAGCAGGTGGCACAGCTCAGTCACCACCTCCTTTCTGAAGCGCAGCCTTCTGAGACACTGCTCCTCTGACATGTTCAAGTAAGAGAACTGCTGTCAGAAAACCCTGGCAGCGTAAGGTCTGGTGTGGCGACGTCTGTTGGCCCTCCTCCGTCTGGCCATGCCTGCCCCTCTCTCCCTGCGTCTCTGTGCCCTTTCCAGATGGTTCAGCAGCAGGACGTTCCCCTCCAATGCAGCCCCGATAATAATAGCGCACAAGAAAGTTTTCCCGTTGTAAATGCTCACCAGCAGCAAGGTGATGGTCAGAAGGCTGAAGTTCATCTGCCTGCGCTGGCTCAGTGGTCCTCAGTGCAGTTCAGCAACTCTGTGAAACTCTCGAAGAAGTTGTGCTCCCAAAATGGCTGCCGCTTTTATACCAGTGCAGTCCCCTTTAAAGAACGCCCCCCCAGCCCGAGAGCGACTGGGGAACATTCCAGGTAAGCTGTCCTTATTAGCGCCAGACGGAACGGAGGGGGGTGCCACTGAATTTCTGGTCCGGGGCGCCAAAAAGGCGTTGCACACTGAAATGACGTCATGATCTGCCTGTGCCCGTGAGCGGGCACTAAGATTTAGCGCCGGCGCTAAAAGTCCACTCAATATGGGAAAGGGTGCAGGGTTCGCTGCGCCCGGGCGCTAGTTGGTTAGCGCCCCACTTCTCGGCCTCTTTAGGCGCTAATCACTGGCGCTACCAACTGAATTTCTCCCCCCAACAGCTTTATTTGAAATCACAAGCTTTCGGAGCGCTGCTCCTTCATCAGGTGAAGTGAAGAGATGCATATAGGCACAGCATATATAGTCAGAGAACACTGCCAGATGATTACAGGTAATCTTTCTAACTGCCCTTTATCACACCTCGGCAGAGAGATAATCACAGCAATCAAAGGTGTGAATGGTGTCCAAACAGGTCAGTCAGGAAAACATTACATCAAAGAACAATGAGGTGGGGTCACAAGGGGTCAAATGTTACAGATGCTGGGGTCTGTATGAAAAACAAAAAACAATCAAAAAACAATAAAAAGAAAACAATTTTTTTTTGCTGCAAATCACAGCAGGTCAGGCCGCATCTGTGTAGAGAGAACAAGCCAACGACGACTTGAGTCTGGATGACTCTACGTCAGGTGGGGTTACATGTAGCATGACATGAACCCAAGATCCCAGTTGAGGCCATCCTCATGAGTGCGGAACTTGGCTATCAGTTTCTGCTCGACGATTTTGCGTTGTCGTGTGTCTCGAAGGCCGCCTTGGAGAATGCTTACCCGAAGATCGGAGGCTGAATGTCCTTGACTGCTGAAGTGTTCCCCGACTGGGAGGGAACACTCCTGCCTGGCGATTGTTGTGCGGTGTCCGTTCATCCGTTGTCACAGTGTCTGCATGTCTTGCCGATGTACCATGCTCCGGGGCATCCTTTCCTGCAACGTATGAGGTAGACAACGTTGGCCGAGTCACATGAGTATGTACCATGTACCTGGTGGGTGGTGTCCTCACGTGTGATGATGGTATCTGTGTTGATGATCTGGCATGTCTTGCAGAGGTTGCCGTAGCAGGGTTGTGTGGTGTCGTGGTTGCTGTTCTCCTGAAAGCTGGGTAATTTGCTGCGAACGATGGTCTGTTTGAGGTTAGGCGGCTGTTTGAAGGCGAGTAGTGGAGGCGTGGGGATGGCCTTAGCGAGGTGTTCGTCGTCATCGATGACATGTTGAAGGCTGCGAAGAACATGGCATAGTTTCTCCGCTTCGGGGAAGTACTGGACGACAAAGGGTACTCTGTTGGTTGTGTCCCGAGTTTGTCTTCTGAGGAGGTCTATGCGATTTTTCGCTGTGGCCTGTCGGAACTGTCGATCGGCGAGTCGAGCGCCATATCCCGTTCTTACGAGGGCATCTTTCAGCGTCTGTAGGTGTCCATCGCTTTCTTCCTCGTCTGAGCAGATCCTATGTATTCGCAGGGCTTGTCCATAGGGGATGGCTTCTTTAACGTGGTTAGGGTGGAAGCTGGTGAAGTGGAGCATCATGAGGTTGTCCGTGGGCTTGCGGTAGAGTGAAGTGCTGAGGTGTCCGTCTTTGTCCTACCTATGTCGTTGGTACCTACATGGACCACGACAACTGGATCTTTCCCCTCCCACTCTAAGTTCCTCTCCAGCCCAGAGGAGATGTCCTTTATCCTGGCACCGGGCAGGCAACACAGCCTTCAGGGCTCACGCTCTTGGCTGCAGAGAACAGTGTTTATCCCCCTAACTATACTGTCCCCTACCACTACCACATTTCTTTTTGCTCCCCCCACTTGAATGGTCCCTGTACCACGGTGCTGTGGTCAGTTTGCTCATCCTCACTGCAGTCCCTGCTCTCGCCCACAGAGAGTAAGAGCCTTGTAACTGTTGGACAAGAGCAAGGACTGAGGCTCCTCCACCACTACCTCCTGGGTCCCCATACCTGCCTCGCTTGTAGTCACACCCACCTGCCCCTGACCACGGACCAAATTTGAATGAATTAATCTAAGGGGTGTGACTGCCTCCTGGAACACAGTGTCCAGGTAACTCTCCCCCTCCCTGATGTGTCTCAGTGTTTGAAGCTCAGACTCCAGCTCATCAACACAGAGCCAAAGTTACTCAAGCAACCAACGCTTAGTGCAAATGTGATCGCCGTGGACCTCAATGGTGCCCACCAGCTCCCATATGTTGCAGCAGTAACACATCGCCTGCCTTGCCATCTCTAATGTATTTAATGAATTAAGTGTTTAAGTTTGGAACGTTTAGGGGGAGAAATTCGGTATCGCCCCGCTTGGGGCGCTATTATCAGCCGGGCGCTAAGTTTGGCGCCCGGCGCTAATTATCACCTCCGACTGCAAACTTGGCCTCTATCACCCCTGGAGTTGATTGGAGCGTTAAATCAGGCGCTACACACCTCTCTTAAGGCGCTAACGTCGAGGAGCGAGGAGCTACCTCAGAGCGCTGGCGAAGCTCAGGTGATGTCAGTTAGCAATGGAACACAGACAGACTGGTGCCGTCCGGTTCTTAAAGGGGAGGGGCCATCTTGCTGGCCAGCCGCACCCTGCTCATTGAAGTCTTGAATCTCGGCCTGGAGAGACCTCAAAAGCAATTGTGTTGGAAGCACTAATGGATAGGCCCAGGGAAAGAGCTCGGCACTTAGGAACCTCAAAAGTGGTGCTGAGGGCCAAAACTCCTTAGGACAGCGTTAAAACCAAAAATGTTGTCGACAAAAAAGGGCAGGAAGCGGCCGCCTTTAAATAGCGCTACCCCAGCCCCTTCCCGACTGCAAAACGTTCCCCTTTACCTGTCGTTGCTAGCAGCAGTTGGAAAGGCAGGGGGCACGACTCTAGATGCGGTCCGGGGCGCTACCGGGGCGTTGCACACTCGACTGACATCACGATCTATGGGCGCAGGAGATCGTGGCAGTAGTGTTTAACGCCACCGCAAAATGTCTGGTCAATTTTGCGAGCGGCGCAAACATTGCCACGCCCGGACGCTAGTTGCTTCGCGCCCCGATAGCGCTAACAGGAGGCGCTAATCAACCGATTTTTTCCCGTTTAGTTTTTAATCCCGGCTCTTAATTTAAACCAATGCCCAAGTGAAAGAGGGAAATACTGACCAACCAATCGCTTCCCTGCTTTTCTGTGATGTCACACTTTGAATCTTTCTACTTCTTACCCTCCCAGGTTGGTTGGCGCTGCCCCGGGCTCGCTCTGTTGTAGTCCCGCTGGTCGGCTCAGTCGCGCCCTTTTATCTCCAGCCTGATCTCCCGCTCTCTTGTAGTCCCCTAAGAAAGCTGTAGACTGCAGGGAGATATCAATGGACTGGTCAGGTGTGCAACAAAGTGGCAGATGGAATTCAACCTGGAGAAGTGTGAGGTAATGCATTTGGGGAGGGCTAACAAGGTAAGGGAATACACTATAAATGGTAGGATACTGAGAAGTGTAGAGGAACAGAGGGACTTTGGAATTCGTGTCCACAGATCCCTGATGGAAGCAGGACAGGTAGATGAGGTGGTTAAGAAGGTATACGGTATACAACAAGAACAACTACTTAACATAGAAGATAGGAGCAGGAGTAGGCCATTTGGCCCCTCAAGCCTGTTCCGCCATTTAATGAGATCATGGCTGATCATCCAAATTCAGTACCCTGTCCCTGCTTTCTCCCCATACCCCTTGATCCCTTTAGCCTTAAGAAATATATCTAACTCTTTCTTGAATATATTTAATGAATTGACCTCAACTGCCTTCTGTGGTAGAGAATTCCACAGGTTCACCACTCTCGGTGAAGAAATTCCTCCTCATCTCTGTCCTAAATGGCTTACCCCTTATCCTTAGACTGTGACCTCTGGTTCTGGACTCCCCCGCCATCGGGAACATCCTTCCTGCATCTAGTCTGTCTAGTCCTGTCAGAATTTTATAAGTTTCAATGAGATCCCCTCTCATTCTTCTAAACTCTAGCGAATATAAGCCTAAGCGACTCAGTCTCTCTTCATATGTCATTCCTGCCATCCCAGGTATCAGTCTGGTGAATCTTCACTGCACTTCCTCCATGGCAAGAACATCCTTCCTCAGATAAATGTATTCATATAGCGCCTTTAATGTAGTTAAACGTCCCAAGGCACTTCACAGGAGTACTATAAGACAAACTATTTGACACCGAGCCATATAAGGAGAAATTAGGGCAGGTGACCAAAAGCTTGGACAAAGAAGTAGGTTTTAAGGAGCATATTAAAGGAGGAAACATACAAGATAGGAGCCGGAGTAGGCCATTCGACCCCTTGAGCCTGTTCCGCCATTTAATGAGATCATGGCTGATCATCCAAATTCAGTACCCTGTCCCTGCTTTCTCCTGTAGAGACGTAGAGAGGTGGAGAGGTTTAGGCAGGGAATTCCAGAGCTTGGGGCCTAGGCAACAGAAGTCACGGCCACCAATGATTGAGCGATTATAATCAGGGATGCTCAAGAGGGCAGAATTAGAGGAACGCAGATATCTTGGGGGGGTTGTGGGGCTGGAGGAGATTACAGAGATAGGGAGGAATTTGAAAACAAGGATGAGAATTTTAAAATTGAGGCGTTGCTTAACCGGGAGCCAATGTAGGTCAGCGAGCACAGGAGTGATGGGTGAATGGGACTTGGTGTCAGTTAGGACACGGCAGCCGAGTTTTGGATGACCTCAAGTTTACGTAGGGTAGAACGTGGGATGCCAGCCAGGATTGCGCTGGAATAGTCAAGTCTAGCGGTAACAAAGACATGGATGAGGGCTTCAGCAACGGATGAGCTGAGGCAAGGGCGGAGACGGGCGATGTTACGGAGGTGGAAATAAGCGGTCTTACTTATGCCGCGGATATGTGCTCGGAAGCTCATTTCAGGGTCAAATATGACACCAAGGTTGCAAACAGTGTGGTTCAGCCTCAGACAGATGTTAGGGAGAGGGATGGAGTCAATGGCTCGGGAACGGAGTTTGTGGCGGGGACTGAAAACAATGGCTTTGGTCTTCCCAATAATTAATTGGGGAAAATTTCTGCTCATCCAGAACTGGATATCGGACAAGTGTTCTGACAATTTAGAGACTGTGGAGGGGTCAAGAGAACTGGTGGTGAAGTAGAGCTGGGTGTTGTCAGCGTACATGTGGAAACTGTTGCTGTGTTTTCGGATGATGTCGCCAAGGGGCATAAATGAGAAATAGGAGGGGGCCAAGGATAGATCCTTGAGGGACACCAGAGGTAACGATGTGGGAGCGGGAAGAGAAGCCATTGCAGGTGATTCTCTGACTACGATTTGATAGATAAGAATGGAACCAGGCTGTGCATTCTGACTCAGCTGGACGACGGTGGAGAGGCGTTGGAGAAGGGTGGAGTGGTCAACCGTGTAAAAAGCTGCAAACAAGTCAAGAAGGACGAGGAAGGATAGTTTACTTTTGCAACAGTCATAAAGGATGTCATTTGTGACTTTGATGAGAGCCGTTTCGGTACTGTGGCAAGGGCGGAAACCTGATTGGAGGGATTCAAACATGGAATTGCGGGAAAGATGGGCACAAATTGGGAGGCGACAACACGTTCAAGGACTTTGGAGAGGAAAGGGATGTTGGAGATGGGGCGGTAGTTTGCAAGGACAGAAGGGTCAAGGTTTTTTTTTTGAACAGCACTGTGGGAGCACCTTCACCACACGGACTGCAGCGGTTCAAGAAGGCGGCTCACAACCATCTTCTCGAGGGCAATTAGGGATGGGCAATAAATGCTGGCCTTGCCAGCTGTGATGAAATATTCCATTCATCACTGCCTGTGACTGTGGTCGGTTTCAGTGTCATTTCCCTTCCCCCAGTCCTCATTGTATTGTTTATTGGAATGTGCTGGAATGTGCTGTGTGTGTAGGGCTCCGCCCATACCTGGCCCCTTTTGTAAGCTAGCTCAGTCTGGCCTCAGTCTCCAGAAGGAAGATACCTCTCTCTCTTACGTGTTACTTTCTAAGTTAATAAAGGCCTTGTTTTGTTTCGCTAACATCGAGTCTCGGAATTATTGAGGCACATCACCAGCGATGCCCACATTCATGAATGAATTAAAAAAAATTCTTGCCCACCAATTCTATCATTGTTCAACGTGACGTTGCGGACTGCGTCAGAGCAGCGAGGACTACAACTCCCAGAATGCCCCTGGACACGCCGCGCAGGCGCAGTAGCCGAGCTTTACCGTCATCTCACTGTGACCTTGGTCTTCGTCTCTCCGCCAATGGGAAAGCGCGAATATATCAGGTCTGCAGTGACGGCGGAAAGTGAGCCAATGAGAAGTGGCGATGGTGCTGTGGCGCGGCGGCAGTGGGAGGCCCGCGGCCATCTCGCGTTGTCAGGGGTTGTGGAGGAGAAGCGACGGCGGTGGTGGCGGAGGCGGACTGTGATACTCAGCCCAGGCCCCTCTCCCTTCCTCCTTTTCCCCCTCCTTTTCTCCGCTCTCAGGCGGTGGGCCGGTGTGACAGCGCGCCATGCCGGTTCGCACCGAGTCGGCCTCGCTGATCCCGCCGCCCCCCATCAACACTCAGCAGCCCGGGGTCGCCACCACGCTCCTGTACAGCGGCTCCAAGTTCAGGGGACACCAGAAGAGCAAAGGCAACTCTTATGACGTGGAAGTGGTGCTCCAGGTAAAGTTATAATGGCACATCAATCCCTGACTCCTTAGGGTGGTCATCATTTATTCAATCTGTGATCAGATTCACTCCTAAACTCAATGTTGACATTGGATTTGCAATCTGATTCACTCCTCTGCTGATAAATGCCGCTTCTGCCATTTCCCCGTTGATAGCTCTACATATCCAAGCAAAAGGAAAGGCCATTTGGACCATCAAGCCCACTCTATCCCCAGCCCATTGACTATGGTTCTATATCAGTCAATGTTTCCCTGCCTGTAATGATAACTATCAGATCTGTCATTTAAAAAGTGACCATTTGAATGCATGTCTTTACTAGAATGTTAGAAACAAAAACAGAAAATGCTAGAAACACTCAGCTGGTCAGGCAGCATTTGTGGAGCGAACACACTATTAACGTTTTAGGTACTAACCGCTCAAATCTATAATATTGGGAGATTTGCGGTCTGGTTGTCTCATTCCTATTGATTTTCTTGCTGCAGATTTATCCTAATACCCTCTCAACTTGTAGGTATGGCTCTTCCTTTGCCATAGCTACAAGAACTGTCATTCATTGGGGTTGATGGTTGTTCATTTTATAATAAAAAGTGGCCTTGTTAATTAAGTTTAAACTTCCCATTCTGCTACCTGCTGATGATGACTATCATGCTGCATATTACTCTGCAGTTGGAGCTCTAAATTTGCTTCTGTGTGGCCCATAAGAACATGAGTTGGCCATTCACCCCCTTGAACCTGTTCCACCATTCAACCAGATCATGGCTTATTTGTACCTCAACCCCATTTACCTGATCCATATTCCTTGATATCTTTATCCAACAAATATCTATAATTCTCAGTCTTGAAAATTTTAATTGTGTGAAAAAGTGCCTCCTGATTTCACTCATTGACTGTCCTAGCTCTAATTTTAAGATTGTGCCTCCTTGTTTTGGATGCCTCCAGCAGAGGAAATAGAATTATAGAAGATAGGAGCAGGAGTAGGCCATTCGGCCCCTCGTGCCTGCTCTGCCATTCAATGAGATCATGGCTGATCATCCAAACTCAGTACCCTGTCCCTGCCTTCCCCCCATACCCCTTGATCCCTTTAACCTTAAGAAATATATCCAACTCCTTCTTGAATATATTTAATGAACTGGCCTCCACCGACTTAGTTTCTCTATCTACCCTATCAAATACTTTTGTAATTTTAAATACCTCAATTTGATCACCCCTCAACCTACTAAATTTGAGGGAATACAAACCAAGTTTATGCAACCTGCCCTCATAATTTCACCCTTTGAGCCTGGTATCTTTCTGGTGAATCGGTGCTATACCCCTCCAAGGCCAATATCTCCTACCTGTGGTGCCCAGATCTGGGTCTAACCAAGGCTCTGTACAAACTGAAATATCACTTCCTCCCCTTTGTATTCCAGTCTCCTTGAGATAAAAGTCAACATTCCATTACTTTTTTTGATTACATTTAATAACTGCCCTTTTAGTGGTTTGTGTACATGGACATCCAAATCACTGTTCTTCCACAGTACCTAGTTTCTCATCATTAAGAAAATATTACAAATTGTCTTTCTTGGATCCCAAGTGAATGACCTCACACTTCCCCACATTGAACTCCATTTGCCACGGTTTGGCCCATGCACTTGATGTTTCGTTGTCTCTTTGTAACTTCCTGCTTTCATCTGCGCAATTTACTGTACCTCCTAGTTTAGTGTCATCTGCAAACATGGATATACAATTCCTTCATCCAAGTCATTGATCTAGATGGCAAAAAGCTGAGGCCCCAGTACAGACACCACTTGTCATATCCCTCCAATCAGAGTACATTCCCTTTATCCCTACTTTCTGTTCCTACCTTCCAACCCTTGTAGGAAGATTGCCTCCAATTCCGAACGCTTTCATTTTTGGTAATAATTCCTTGTGCAGAACTTTTAACAAATGCCACCTGGAGTTCCATATAGACAACATCCATAGACGCTCCCTTATCCATCATGTTACTGACCTCAAAAAATGTAACTAGATTAGTCAGACATGACCTACCCATTACAAATCCATGCTGACTCTCTGATCAGCTCATGCTTGTCCAATTGCTCAGTCACTCTGTCCCTGATGACAGATTCCAGTACAAAAAGAAAATACTGCAGATGCTGGAAATCTGAAATAAAAACAGATTCCAGTAACTTCCCCACATCTGCTATTTGATTGACCGGTCTGTAGTTTCCTGGTCTCTTCCTCCTTTCTTAAATAATGGAGTGACATTTGCAATTTTTCAATCCAATGGTACAAGCTTTGGAAAATTATGACTGCATCTACAATTTCCTCATCTATTTCTTTTAATACCCTCGAGTGGAAATCATCAGGAGATTTGTCTGTCTTATGTCCCATTATTTTCTTCATTACCCTTTTTAATTTGTATTGATTCCAATAAGTTCCCCCCTTGACTTATTTTTAGTTTCCCTTATACCGCTGTTTTTTATTCATTTCCTCTTCTGTAAAGACGCATACAAGGTACTTATTTGACAAGTCTGCCATTTTCTTATTGTCAATTACAGTATCACCTGCATCTTTCTATTATGGGCCCACATTCCCCTTTACCAGTCTCTTTCGCAATATATTTATAAAAACGTTTGCTGTTTAGTTTTGATATCCCTTGCAAGTTTTTTTCATTCCCCTTTTGCACCTCTTAAGCAACAAAGTGATGCAAAGAATGTATTTTTATAGCTCTTCCAGTCTGGGTATCTGTGTTTCTGTTGGCTCTGTCAGTAGAAATGTGCACATCAGCCCTGATCTGACATTTCTCTGTCTGTCACTCAATCCTACTGGACCCTTCTCACAACTGTAAGAATATGTATTGCAAATTTCCTTTGATATAGCTGTCTCCACTATCTCACATATGGTGTATGTACCTTGTTTTGGCTTTCAAATGTGTACTGACCATTACCACTCTAAGGGTGGATGTAGCACAATCACTTGAACATCTACATGCCTGTTAATATGCCTGTCACTGTAAAACCCCTGTTGAAAAATGTACACCCGTTTAAAAAGAGGGAGAGATATAAACCCGGCATCTACAGGCCAGTCAGCCCAACATTGATGGTGGGGAAACGTTTAGAGACAATAATCCATAGCTGATGGAGTTTTATATTTTGACTCGTCTGTATTCTTTCCATCCAGATTATGACATTGGCAATACTGGACTCTGATGGTTATGTTATTTGTTCTAATGATTTCACAAGATGTTTGCTATCTTTTGTTAATACACATGGTGTAGAGGTAATCAATTGATTACATCTACTTGTTTCTCAGTTATACCTATCAGGAAAGGATGAACAGGCTGGGCCTTTTTTCTCTTGAAAAGAGAAGTCTGAGGGGTGATCTAATAGAGGTCTTTAAAAATATTAAAGGTTTTGATTAGAGTAGGCACACAGTGTTTCTACTTGTGGGGAACAACAGAACTAGAGGCCATCAATATAAGATAGTCACCAAGAAATCAAATAGGGAATTCAGAAGAAACTTCTTTACCCAGAGAGTGGTGAGAATGTGGAACTCACTGAGGCAAAAATATAGATGCCTTTAAGGGGAAGCTAGATAAGCAAAGGGAGAAGGGAATAGAGGGTTATGCTGATGGTTAGATGAGGAAGGATGGGAGGAGGCTCGAGTGGAGCATAAACGCCGGCATGGACTGGTTGGGCCGAATGGCCTGTTTCTGTGCTGTATATTCTGTGTAATCTAGGACAAAATGAATTGGCATTTGGAAAAGTATGGGCTAATAAATAAACGTCAGTGTGGATTTGTTAAAGGCAAGTCGTGTCTGACTAACTTGATTGAGTTCTTTGAAGTAATGGAGAGGTTTGATGAGGGTAATGCAGTTGATGTGTATGTGGACTTTCAAAAGTCGTTTGACAAAGAACCACATAATAGAGTTGTTTGCAAAATTAAAACACATGGGATTAAAGGGACGGTGGCTGCGTGGATACAAAATTGGCTAAGGGACAGAAATGAGAGAGTAGTGGTGAACGGTTGTTTTTCCAGACTGGAGGGAAGTGGTGTTCCCCCTAGGGGTCAATATTAGGACACTGGCTCTTTCTGATATATATTAATGACCTAGATTTGGGTATACAGGGTATAATTTCAAAGTTTGCAGATGATACGAAACTCTGAAATATAGTAAACAATTAAGAGGATAGTAACAGACATCAGGAGGATATAGACAGACTGATGCAATGGGCAGACACATGGCAGATGCAATTTAATGCAGAGAAGTATGAAGTGATACATTTTAGAACATAAGAAATAGGAGCAGGAGTAGGCCATTCGGCCCCTCGAGCCTGCTCCACCATTCAATATGATCATGGCTGATCTTCTACCTCAACTCCACTCTCCTGCACTATCCCCATATCCCTTGATTCCCTTAATATCCAAATCTATCGATCTCTGTCTTGAATATACTCAATGACAGCCTCCACAGCCCTCTGTGGTAGAGAATTCCACAGGTTCACCACCCTCTGAGTGAAGAAATTTCTCCTCATCTCAGTCCTAAATGGCTGACCCTTTATTCTGAGACTCTGACCCCTGGTTCTAGACTCTCCAGCCAGGGGAAACATCCTCCTTGTATCTACCCTGTCAAGCCCTGTAAGAATTTTGTATGTTTCAATGAGATCACCTCTCATTCTTCTACTTTCCCTTTCACTCCCCCCTACTTGAATGGCTTCCTGTGCCATGGTGCCATGGTCAGCTTGCTCATCCATCCTGCAGGCACAGGCAGCAGGAACCTCATACCTGTTTGATAAGGACAAAAGCTGAAGCTCCTCCAGCACTTCACCTAGGGTCACTTCACCTGGGGTCACCTTACCTGCCTGAGTTGCAGTCACACCCTCCTGCCCCTGATCACTAATCAGACCTGTACCGCTACCTAACCTAAAAGGGTGTTACTGCCTCCTGGATCAAAGTGTCCAGGTAACTCTTTCCCCCCTCAGACTCCAGCTCAACAACTCTGAGCTGAAGCTCCTCAAGATGCAGGCACTTACTCCAAACGTGGTTGTCCGGGATCACAATGCTCTCCACAAACTCCCACTACAGTTGAGGCACACTGCCTGCATTGCCATCCCTATATGACCTTGTTCTATTTAATTAAATTTAGTTAAATTTGTATTTAAGTAACTTAGTTTACAGTTTCGTTTTTTGACTACTTAATTGATCTAGATTAAGTTAAGGATACTGAAATTAAATATCTACCTGTAACACACAGCACTACAAGTAGTGTCGGCAAAAATCAGCAACTCCTTCCCCCTCTTCTCCAAATTCCCAAATGAAACGCTGTTTACGTGCACTCCATTTAATTCTGGTAGGAAGAATGAGGGGAGGCAATAATAAACTAAATGGTACAATTTTAAAGGGTGTGCAGGAACAGAGAGATCTGGGGTGTATGTATGTGATATACCTATCAATTCCTCCAATAAAAGGCGAAGAGTTACGAAGGTGACTAAAGGTTTTTATTGACTAAATAACAGCCCACTCTCGTGGGTGATCCGATCCAAGCAGGAGGAATACCAGCCAGTCGCTCACCTTTATACCTGGCCTGGTGGGTGGAGCCAAGGCGGAGTCGGCAGTGGTCATCCCAGGTATAGCAGTGTGGCAAGAGGCGACCTCGTACCGTGATACAATAGTGGTCAGTGATACAGTTATAACGAACAGTGGTGAACAGTGCTAACGATAGTGAACGTGGTTTACCACATTCACCCCTTGTTTAGAATTAAGTCCGGCGGGGTGAAGTGTACTACCAATTCTGGTAGGTCAGTCTGTCCGGAGGCTTCGTAAGCCTCTCCGATCGCCGCAGCGGTGGTGTTGCCTTATCCGGTGCTGGTGCCTTATCCGGTGTTGATGCTGGTGTTTGCGTGGTCGGCGAGGGCTCGTGGGGTTCCGGCATGCCGTCTACCTGGACTGAGGTTGGGGGGGGTGGTGGCGGTGTTTCCGGATCGGCTGAGGGTGCGAGGTCTCGTAGGGAGACAGTGTCCTCCCGCCCGTCTGGGTACGCCACGTAGGCGTACTGGGGGTTGGCGTGCAGGAGGTTCACCCTCTCGACCAGGGGGTCCGTTTTATGGGTCCTCACGTGTTTCCGCAGCCAGACCGGCCCCGGGGCGGTCAGCCAGGTTGGTAGAGTGGTTCCCGTAGTCGACTTCCTGGGGAAAACGAACATTCGTTCATGGGGGGTGGTGTTAGTGGCCGTGCAAAGTAATGACCGGATGGAGTGCAGCGCTGTCGGGAGGACTTCTTGCCAGCGGGAGGTTGGGAGGCCCTTAGACTTTAAGGCTAAGAGGACGGCCTTCCATACCGTCGCGTTCTCTCTTTCCACCTGACCGTTACCTCTGGGGTTGTAGCTGGTGGTCCTGCTTGCTGCAATACCTCTCTCTAGGAGGAATTGCCGGAGTTCCTCACTCATGAAGGAGGAGCCCCGGTCGCTGTGTATATAGTTCGGGAACCCGAACAAGGCGAAGAGGGCATTCAGGCACTTAATGACCGTGCTACTGGTCATGTCGGGGCAGGGGAAGGCAAAGGGGAAACGGGAGTACTCATCAACGATGTTGAGGAAGTACACATTACGGTCAGAGGACGGGAGGGGCCCCTTAAAGTCGATGCTCAGGCGCTCGAAGGGGCGGGTGGCCTTGATCAGGCTTGCTCGGTCCGGCCTATAGAAGTGCGGTTTGCACTCCGCACAGGTCTGGCAGTTCCTGGTCATGGTCCTGACCTCCTCGATGGAGTAGGTCAGGTTGCGGGCCTTAATGAAATGGTAGAGTCTGGTGACTCCGGGGTGGCAGAGCTGGTCGTGGAGGGTCTGAAGCCTATCGATATGCGCGCTGGCGCATGTCATTCGTGAAAGGGCATCAGGGGATTCGTTCAGCTTGCCTGGCCGGTACAAGATCTCATAATCGTAGGTGGAGAGCTCGATTCTCCATCTCAAAATCTTGTCATTCTTGATTTTGCCCTTCAGCTTGTTATTAAACATGAAAGCCACCGAACGCTGGTCGGTGAGGAGGGTAAATCGTTTGCCTGCCAGGTAGTGCCTCCAGCGCCGTACTGCCTCCACGATCGCCTGGGCCTCTTTCTCGACCGACGAATGTCGGATCTCGGGGCCCTGTAGGGTCCTTGAGAAGAAGGCCACTGGCCTCCCCTCCTGGTTTAGGGTGGCGGCTAAGGCGAAGTCGGAGGCGTCGCTCTCCACCTGAAAGGGGATGGACTCGTCCACTGCGTGCATCGTGGCCTTGGCTATGTCTCCCTTAATGAGGGAGAAGGCCGCGCACGCCTCCTCCGTGAGGGGGAAGGAAGTGGCTTTCAGGAGGGGTCTGGCTTTGTCCGCGTAATTGGGTACCCATTGGGCATAGTAGGCGAAAAGCCCCAGGGTTCTCCTAAGTGCTTTAGGGCAGTGGGGGAGGGGTAGCTCCATGAGGGGGCGCATTCTTTCTGGGTCGGGGCCGATGATTCCGTTCTCCACTACGCAGCCGAGGATGGCAAGGCGCGTGGTGTTAAACACGCATTTCTCCTTATTGTAGGTGAGGTTCAGCCGTTGGGCCGTACGGAGGAATTTCTCCAGATTCGCGTCATGTTCCTGCTGGTCGCGGCCGCAGATAGTGACGTTATCTAGGTAGGGGAATGTAGCCTGCAGTTCGTTCTGGTCAACCATCTGGTCCATCTCCCTTTGGAAGACCGAGACCCTATTAGTGACACCGAAGGGGACCCTAAGGAAGTGGTATAGGCGCCCATTCGCCTCGAAGGCGGTATACTGGCGGTCCTCAGGGTGGATAGGGAGTTGGTGGTAGGCCGACTTCAGGTCGATGGTCGAGAATACTTTATACTGTGCAATCTGATTGACCATGTCAGATATGCGGGGGAGGGGGTATGCGTCCAGCTGGGTATATCTGTTTATGGTCTGGCTGTAGTCGATGACCAGGCGGTTTTTATCGCCGGTCTTTACGACTACGACCTGGGCACGCCAGGGGCTGCTGCTCCCCTCGATAATGCCCTCTTTCAGGAGGCGCCGCACCTCAGAGCTAATGAAGGCTCTGTCCCCGGCGCTATACCGCCTGCTTTTGGTAGCGACGGGTTTGCAGTCAGGGGTAAGGTTAGCAAACAGAGAGGGTGGCGGGACCTTGAGGGTGGAGAGGCTGCAGGTGTTACGCGGTGGGCGGTTTAACGTTTGCTGGTTGTTGACTGTGAGTGGGGGGAGGGGTCCACCGTATGCTAGGGTTACGCTTTGGAGGTGGGATTGGAAGTCCAGCCCTAGTAGGACGGCAGCGCAGAGATGGGGGAGGACGAGGAGTTTAAAGTTTTTATACTCCGTGCCCTTAACCGACAGGGTCACGACACAGTAGCCGCTGATGTCCGTGGCGTGGGACCTCGATGCCATCGAGATTCGGCTGCGCGTTGGTAGGACAGAGAGGGAGTAGTGGCTCACCGTGTCTGGGTGGATGAAGCTCTCCGTGCTTCCGCTGTCGAACAGGCAGGTCGTGGCGTGGCCGTTCACTTTGATGTCCATCATTGACTTGGACAGATGGTGCGGGCGGGCTTGGTCCAGGGTGACGGAAGCTAGTGTGTAGCTGAGCGAGTCGTTGTCATCTGCGGGCGAGGCGGTCGGGCGTGGTGAGTAAAATGGCGTCTCCCACGAGGTAGGGCCCCATGAGGCACTATTGGGGTCGGTTGCCTTAATCAAAGATGGCCGCCCCCATGACTCATGTGTGGGGATGCTGGCCTCAGTTGCCCTAAACAAAGATGGCCGCCCCCATGACTCATGTGTGGGGATGCTGGCCTCAGTTGCCCTAAACAAAGATGGCCGCCCCCATAGTTCGCATGCGGCACTGCTGGCCTCTGAGGATCCGCTCCTGCAGGCCTTGGAGAAGTGGCCTTTCTTCAGGCAGGTTCTACATATGGAGTTCTTGGCTGGGCAGCGCGACCTCGGGTGCTTCTCCTGGCCACAAAAAAAAACAGCCGGCGGCCCGATCGCGGATGCCCGATGTCGGGGCCGGTGCCGGGGGTGGCGGGGCCGGTCGGGTCCGGGACGCCGACGCAGAGGTAGGTCCCGGGGGCGGCGCTGGGAAGGGTGCTGTGGTAGGGGTCGGGCCCGAGTCCCAGGGTCGCGAGCAGTACCTGGTGAATGCTTCCTGATCTTGGTGGGCCACTTCCAGGGAGATAGCGAGGGCTTCAGCTTTTTCCATGCTGAGGTCTTTAGCTTCCAGCAGTCTTTGCCGTGAGTACTCGGACCGTAGGCCTTTCAGGAATGCGTCGCGGATATTATCTTCAGTATTTTCGGCTGCCGACACCGATTTAAAGTCACAGTTCCTGGCGAGTGCATATAGCGCCTGTGAGAATTCGGCTACTGATTCTCCTGGCTGTTGCGGCCGTGATCTTAGGAGGTGCCTAGCGTACATGTAGTTTACCGGGGTCCGGTACTTCTGTTTCAGCAGGTTGATGGCGGTCTCGTAGGTAGTCATGTCCTCGATGAGAGTGTATACTCTCGGGCTCAGTTGTGCCTGCAGGACACTTAGTTTGGATGCCTGAGGGACGCTGGATTCTCTCAGGTATGATTCGAAGCAGACCAGCCAGTGTTTAAAGTCTGCGGCTGAGTTTGCTGCTCGTGGGTTCAGGTCCAGGTACGGCGGTCTGAGGGCTCGCAGCCAAGCTGGCTGGTGTGGCTGTGCTCCTGGGAGCTGCGCTGGTGGCTCCTCCGCCGGTTGTGACTCGTTGTCGGACATCATTAAATTTAGTCAATAAAATTGATATACCTATCAATTCCTCCAATAAAAGGCGAAGAGTTACGAAGGTGACTAAAGGTTTTTATTGACTAAATAACAGCCCACTCTCGTGGGTGATCCGATCCAAGCAGGAGGAATACCAGCCAGTCGCTCACCTTTATACCTGGCCTGGTGGGTGGAGCCAAGGCGGAGTCGGCAGTGGTCATCCCAGGTATAGCAGTGTGGCAAGAGGCGACCTCGTACCGTGATACAATAGTGGTCAGTGATACAGTTATAACGAACAGTGGTGAACAGTGCTAACGATAGTGAACGTGGTTTACCACATTCACCCCTTGTTTAGAATTAAGTCCGGCGGGGTGAAGTGTACTACCAATTCTGGTAGGTCAGTCTGTCCGGAGGCTTCGTAAGCCTCTCCGATCGCCGCAGCGGTGGTGTTGCCTTATCCGGTGCTGGTGCCTTATCCGGTGTTGATGCTGGTGTTTGCGTGGTCGGCGAGGGCTCGTGGGGTTCCGGCATGCCGTCTACCTGGACTGAGGTTGGGGGGGGGTGGTGGCGGTGTTTCCGGATCGGCTGAGGGTGCGAGGTCTCGTAGGGAGACAGTGTCCTCCCGCCCGTCTGGGTACGCCACGTAGGCGTACTGGGGGTTGGCGTGCAGGAGGTTCACCCTCTCGACCAGGGGGTCCGTTTTATGGGTCCTCACGTGTTTCCGCAGCCAGACCGGCCCCGGGGCGGTCAGCCAGGTTGGTAGAGTGGTTCCCGTAGTCGACTTCCTGGGGAAAACGAACATTCGTTCATGGGGGGTGGTGTTAGTGGCCGTGCAAAGTAATGACCGGATGGAGTGCAGCGCTGTCGGGAGGACTTCTTGCCAGCGGGAGGTTGGGAGGCCCTTAGACTTTAAGGCTAAGAGGACGGCCTTCCATACCGTCGCGTTCTCTCTTTCCACCTGACCGTTACCTCTGGGGTTGTAGCTGGTGGTCCTGCTTGCTGCAATACCTCTCTCTAGGAGGAATTGCCGGAGTTCCTCACTCATGAAGGAGGAGCCCCGGTCGCTGTGTATATAGTTCGGGAACCCGAACAAGGCGAAGAGGGCATTCAGGCACTTAATGACCGTGCTACTGGTCATGTCGGGGCAGGGGAAGGCAAAGGGGAAACGGGAGTACTCATCAACGATGTTGAGGAAGTACACATTACGGTCAGAGGACGGGAGGGGCCCCTTAAAGTCGATGCTCAGGCGCTCGAAGGGGCGGGTGGCCTTGATCAGGCTTGCTCGGTCCGGCCTATAGAAGTGCGGTTTGCACTCCGCACAGGTCTGGCAGTTCCTGGTCATGGTCCTGACCTCCTCGATGGAGTAGGTCAGGTTGCGGGCCTTAATGAAATGGTAGAGTCTGGTGACTCCGGGGTGGCAGAGCTGGTCGTGGAGGGTCTGAAGCCTATCGATATGCGCGCTGGCGCATGTCATTCGTGAAAGGGCATCAGGGGATTCGTTCAGCTTGCCTGGCCGGTACAAGATCTCATAATCGTAGGTGGAGAGCTCGATTCTCCATCTCAAAATCTTGTCATTCTTGATTTTGCCCTTCAGCTTGTTATTAAACATGAAAGCCACCGAACGCTGGTCGGTGAGGAGGGTAAATCGTTTGCCTGCCAGGTAGTGCCTCCAGCGCCGTACTGCCTCCACGATCGCCTGGGCCTCTTTCTCGACCGACGAATGTCGGATCTCGGGGCCCTGTAGGGTCCTTGAGAAGAAGGCCACTGGCCTCCCCTCCTGGTTTAGGGTGGCGGCTAAGGCGAAGTCGGAGGCGTCGCTCTCCACCTGAAAGGGGATGGACTCGTCCACTGCGTGCATCGTGGCCTTGGCTATGTCTCCCTTAATGAGGGAGAAGGCCGCGCACGCCTCCTCCGTGAGGGGGAAGGAAGTGGCTTTCAGGAGGGGTCTGGCTTTGTCCGCGTAATTGGGTACCCATTGGGCATAGTAGGCGAAAAGCCCCAGGGTTCTCCTAAGTGCTTTAGGGCAGTGGGGGAGGGGTAGCTCCATGAGGGGGCGCATTCTTTCTGGGTCGGGGCCGATGATTCCGTTCTCCACTACGCAGCCGAGGATGGCAAGGCGCGTGGTGTTAAACACGCATTTCTCCTTATTGTAGGTGAGGTTCAGCCGTTGGGCCGTACGGAGGAATTTCTCCAGATTCGCGTCATGTTCCTGCTGGTCGCGGCCGCAGATAGTGACGTTATCTAGGTAGGGGAATGTAGCCTGCAGTTCGTTCTGGTCAACCATCTGGTCCATCTCCCTTTGGAAGACCGAGACCCCATTAGTGACACCGAAGGGGACCCTAAGGAAGTGGTATAGGCGCCCATTCGCCTCGAAGGCGGTATACTGGCGGTCCTCAGGGTGGATAGGGAGTTGGTGGTAGGCCGACTTCAGGTCGATGGTCGAGAATACTTTATACTGTGCAATCTGATTGACCATGTCAGATATGCGGGGGAGGGGGTATGCGTCCAGCTGGGTATATCTGTTTATGGTCTGGCTGTAGTCGATGACCAGGCGGTTTTTATCGCCGGTCTTTACGACTACGACCTGGGCACGCCAGGGGCTGCTGCTCCCCTCGATAATGCCCTCTTTCAGGAGGCGCCGCACCTCAGAGCTAATGAAGGCTCTGTCCCCGGCGCTATACCGCCTGCTTTTGGTAGCGACGGGTTTGCAGTCAGGGGTAAGGTTAGCAAACAGAGAGGGTGGCGGGACCTTGAGGGTGGAGAGGCTGCAGGTGTTACGCGGTGGGCGGTTTAACGTTTGCTGGTTGTTGACTGTGAGTGGGGGGAGGGGTCCACCGTATGCTAGGGTTACGCTTTGGAGGTGGGATTGGAAGTCCAGCCCTAGTAGGACGGCAGCGCAGAGATGGGGGAGGACGAGGAGTTTAAAGTTTTTATACTCCGTGCCCTTAACCGACAGGGTCACGACACAGTAGCCGCTGATGTCCGTGGCGTGGGACCTCGATGCCATCGAGATTCGGCTGCGCGTTGGTAGGACAGAGAGGGAGTAGTGGCTCACCGTGTCTGGGTGGATGAAGCTCTCCGTGCTTCCGCTGTCGAACAGGCAGGTCGTGGCGTGGCCGTTCACTTTGATGTCCATCATTGACTTGGACAGATGGTGCGGGCGGGCTTGGTCCAGGGTGACGGAAGCTAGTGTGTAGCTGAGCGAGTCGTTGTCATCTGCGGGCGAGGCGGTCGGGCGTGGTGAGTAAAATGGCGTCTCCCACGAGGTAGGGCCCCATGAGGCACTATTGGGGTCGGTTGCCTTAATCAAAGATGGCCGCCCCCATGACTCATGTGTGGGGATGCTGGCCTCAGTTGCCCTAAACAAAGATGGCCGCCCCCATGACTCATGTGTGGGGATGCTGGCCTCAGTTGCCCTAAACGAAGATGGCCGCCCCCATAGTTCGCATGCGGCACTGCTGGCCTCTGAGGATCCGCTCCTGCAGGCCTTGGAGAAGTGGCCTTTCTTCAGGCAGGTTCTACATATGGAGTTCTTGGCTGGGCAGCGCGACCTCGGGTGCTTCTCCTGGCCACAAAAAAAAACAGCCGGCGGCCCGATCGCGGATGCCCGATGTCGGGGCCGGTGCCGGGGGTGGCGGGGCCGGTCGGGTCCGGGACGCCGACGCAGAGGTAGGTCCCGGGGGCGGCGCTGGGAAGGGTGCTGTGGTAGGGGTCGGGCCCGAGTCCCAGGGTCGCGAGCAGTACCTGGTGAATGCTTCCTGATCTTGGTGGGCCACTTCCAGGGAGATAGCGAGGGCTTCAGCTTTTTCCATGCTGAGGTCTTTAGCTTCCAGCAGTCTTTGCCGTGAGTACTCGGACCGTAGGCCTTTCAGGAATGCGTCGCGGATATTATCTTCAGTATTTTCGGCTGCCGACACCGATTTAAAGTCACAGTTCCTGGCGAGTGCATATAGCGCCTGTGAGAATTCGGCTACTGATTCTCCTGGCTGTTGCGGCCGTGATCTTAGGAGGTGCCTAGCGTACATGTAGTTTACCGGGGTCCGGTACTTCTGTTTCAGCAGGTTGATGGCGGTCTCGTAGGTAGTCATGTCCTCGATGAGAGTGTATACTCTCGGGCTCAGTTGTGCCTGCAGGACACTTAGTTTGGATGCCTGAGGGACGCTGGATTCTCTCAGGTATGATTCGAAGCAGACCAGCCAGTGTTTAAAGTCTGCGGCTGAGTTTGCTGCTCGTGGGTTCAGGTCCAGGTACGGCGGTCTGAGGGCTCGCAGCCAAGCTGGCTGGTGTGGCTGTGCTCCTGGGAGCTGCGCTGGTGGCTCCTCCGCCGGTTGTGACTCGTTGTCGGACATCATTAAATTTAGTCAATAAAATTGATATACCTATCAATTCCTCCAATAAAAGGCGAAGAGTTACGAAGGTGACTAAAGGTTTTTATTGACTAAATAACAGCCCACTCTCGTGGGTGATCCGATCCAAGCAGGAGGAATACCAGCCAGTCGCTCACCTTTATACCTGGCCTGGTGGGTGGAGCCAAGGCGGAGTCGGCAGTGGTCATCCCAGGTATAGCAGTGTGGCAAGAGGCGACCTCGTACCGTGATACAATAGTGGTCAGTGATACAGTTATAACGAACAGTGGTGAACAGTGCTAACGATAGTGAACGTGGTTTACCACAGTATGCAAATCTTTGAAGGTGGCAGGACAAGATGAGAAGGCTGTTAAAAAATCATATGGGATCCTTGGCTTTATTAACAGAGGAATAGAGTACAAAAGCAAGGAAGTTGTGCTAAACTTTTTTTATAAAACACTGGTTCGGCCCCAGCTGGAGTATTGTGTTTAATTCTGGGCACTGCACTTTAGGAAGGATGTCAAGGCCTCGAAGAGGGTGCAAAAGCGATTTACTAGAATGGTATCAGGGATGAGGGACTTCAGTTATGTGGAGAAGCTGGGTGGGGGGGTGGTTCTCCTTAGTGCAGGGAAGGTTAAGAGGAGATTTGATAGAGGTGTTCAAAATTATGAACGGTTTTGATAGAGTAAGTAAGGAGAAACTGTTTCCAGTGGCTGAAGGGTCGGTAACCAGAGGACACAGATTTAAGGTGATTGCCAAAAGAACCAGAGGCGACACGAGGAAACATTTTTTTACGCAGCGAGTTGTGATCTGGAATGTACTGTCTGAAAGGGTGGTGGAAGCAAATTCAATAGTAACATTCAAAAAAGAATTGGATAAATACTTGAAGGGAAAAAAATTACAGGGCTATGGGAAATACAGGAAACTTTGGTTTATCCGGAGGTTAACTGTCCGGAATGCTCGAGCCACCGGCAAAAATCAGGAGCCGTTTCGTTAGGTTTTTTTTCTTTTCGTTGCTTTTTTTTCACCAGTCAGGCTCTGCAAGGTCTCGCTGAAGCTGTTGCTAAGCTACAGAGACGCTTGCAAGGTATGGCCGACTGTTTAGAAGCAACAGGGTTTGTTGCCAGATACGGTCCATATGTTTCAACGTTAGTGCTGGTTTGTCCGGCAGTTTTGATGGGACGGCAACAGCTCGGTCCCGTCGGTGCCGGATAGCACACAGTTTCCTGTAGCAGGTGAGTATTATTAATTGGATAGCTCTTTTAAAGAGAGGCCCGATAGGCCGAATGGCCGCCTCCTGTGTTATCATTTTATGATTCTAAGACCCATGTGGTTCTGTCTATAGGAGTCTTAGCAGAAACCCATCTTGAAATTCCCATAATCTATCTTGTCCTGTCTTTTAATCCATGTGTAGGATTATATACATTCCCTATCCTTCCAATTAGTTCCTTCTATTGTTCTACCTTGCCCCTGTACTTATCCCTTTTTGTTTTTCATTATACAAATATGTATTTTTTTGCCATTCTGGGATCTTTCATAAGGATGGCTGTTGCTTATTGGAGCAGCTGAGTTTTTATCAGAAAGCAAAATACTGCAGATGCTGGAAACACTCAGCAGGTCAGGCAGCATGTGTGGAGAGGGGATGATGGGGTTAATGTTTGACATCTATGTCCCTTCGTCAGAACCCATAGAAAGGATCTAGGGACCAGGGCAGCTCTAAAATAAAGTGAGTCTGTGCTGCTGAAGAGGAAGTTTGAGAAATGCATGCAATGGCGCCTGGTGGAGAGGGTGGTTCTTATGAAGCGGCAAGAGTGGTTAGAGTAACACTGAATATTACAAAGATGACAGATCATGTGTGGATACGAAACAGAAAGGGTAGCATTTAAGCTAGAATCCATGTGGAGTAAGTCCGAGCTGGAGACAGTTGCTGAGAAAAGAGATGTGGCTGTGAACGCCTGTTTTAAGGAACACAGTATAGGAAACCGATAGCAACGAAGGTGATCCGGGTACCGGAGATAAAACAAAAATCACATCACATCAAAGAGAAGAGCAAATCTTATTCAAGGTGGACATTCCTGGAAGATAAATGACAGTGAATTAAACACTAAAACAAAAAGCAAAGTACTGCAGTTGCTGGAAATCTGAAATATATAAAAGAAAGAAAATGCTGGACACTCTCAGCTGGTCAGGCAGCATCTGTGGAGAGCGGAAGGGAGAGTTAATATTTCAGGTCTATGAGCTTTTGTCAGGACCGTGTTGTGTTTTTTATTAGTAGGGCCTCATTACTAGGGTTGCAAAATTCTGGGAATTTTTAAAAGAGGAAACTTCCCATGGGAATTTTCGGGAATTATGGGAATTTTGAGTTTTTTTGTCTCTGACCCTTATATTATCTTTGTCGTCAAAATAGACATACTGTTCCATACAAATAAAAACAGGCTTTCAAAACTTTATTTAGGTTATAATTTTGAACTTTATTGAACCCCCACAAAAAAGACCCATCTAAAATTAAATAAAAAGAGCGTCAGCTTATTTAGCCTGTAATTTGTCCTTATTTTGTCCCTTTGAGTCTTCTACTCATGAGTCTTCTGAGTCTTCTACTCCTCATTGCTCCTCCTGATTCTCTGACTCTGGCTCTGACGTGTCCATTTCCTCCTCTGTGTCAGTGTCTAGCTGTGTGGTGGACACTTCTGTATCTGGCTCAGTAAGTTGTAGGTTCGCCCGGATAGTCACCAGTTTCTCCACTCTCTTGTTAGTTAGCCTATTGCGCACCTTTGTATGCGTATTCCCAAAAAGTGACCAGTTTCGTTCAGAGGCCGCTGATGAAGGTGGGATTTGGAGTATCACCGATACAATAGGTGACAGGGCCTCAGATGCACAAAGTCCCTTCCACCAGGTATGTGCACTGATATGCTTGCATGATTCCCATATCCCATCCCCATTCCAAAGACCTTGCTTGGTAGAGAACTTTGCCAGACTTCCCAGAACTTTGCCCACATCCAGATTGAGATGGTGTGAGAGGGTAGAAATCACACTGTAAGCGCTGTTGATCTGTTCTCCAGAAAGTATTGGTCTCCCAACATGCTTTGGGTCCAGCATGTATGCTGCAGCATGAATCGGCTTGACACAAAATTCTTGACGCGTCTGTGTGAATTGAACAATTGCCTTCTCCTCTGCTTTGAGCAGCAGGGATGTGGGTAGGGCAATGCTGATTTGTTCTTTTAAATCAGTAAAAAGCCTGAGAACATCTGACAAGACAGCGTCATCTCCTTCAATCTGAGCAATTGCAGATGCTACTGGTGAGAGTTTAAGGCTGCTAACCACTCTCTCCCAAAACACATCATCCAGCAGTATTTTCTTGATGGTGGTTTCCATATCCCCAGACTGGGATATTGCCATTTCTTGCAGCGACTCCTTACCCTCCAGAAGGCTGTTGTACATTATGACAACACCACCCCATCTAGTGTTGTTGGGCAGCTTCAGTGTGGTGTTCTTGTTCTTTGTCATTTGCTTGGAGTTGTAGGTTGCTGCAACTACCTGTTTTCCCCTGACATACTTAACAACTTGCTTGGCTCTCTTGTACAGTGCTTCCATGGTTCTCAAACCCATGATGTCCTTGAGGAGCAGGTTAAGCCCATGAGCTGCGCACCCAATAGACGTAATATGAGGGTAGGCCTCCTCCACTTGAGCCCAAGCAGCCTTCATATTCGCAGCATTGTCAGTAACTACTGCAAAGACCTTTTGTGATCCAAGATCGTTGGATAAATGCTGCTGCATCTTTGTGGCATTCTTTACATATGGCTTTCTACAGTGTTTGCACATGTACACAGTCTTTCCATCTTTAATGCCTGGGGTAAAATGCTTCCACACATCCGACGGTAAACGTGGCATTGTTCTATGCAGAGAAATAAAGGGCATTCATCTCTGTGTCGAACTGCGGTCGATCAGCACGATTGCAACAGGGTGAGTACATTTTTGCTGATGCTCCATGTGATGGAAGCATGACCTGTACACACACGACGCTACATCACCAATAGTGTATTATTTTGTATATTTTAAATTGAAGGACAACAGAGTTGAACAAGTAACTGGTTTATTTGGTATAAAGTCTGATTTACTTACTGCATCATCACAACATCAGCAGAAAACAAAATGACTTCCCTCAGGACCCCTAACCTGGATCTTAAAAAAAACTATAGCAGTCTTACAGATGCCTGCAGGCCAATCACAATTCGATATGCAAATATTACAAATAGAGGGAGCTAATCGCTCATCCACTCATCCAACCAATCAGAACACATTTGTTCACAGTCACACACAAAACTTGTAATTATTAAAACAAGCCAAGTAAGAAGATAAACATATTGATTAAGAAATTCCTTAATAATTAAGATTCCATCTCTGTTAGTAATTTTAAGAGAGGACCTGTGGGGGGGAAAAAAAAGAAAGAAATACAAAAAAAACAATATTATGCTAGCATGTGCTTTTTTGGGCAAAATTCCCAAGCTAAACTTCCCGTGGAAAATTTCCGGAAATTTACCGGAAACTTTCCACCCCTTTGCAACCCTACTCATTACTGGTGATCTTGGTGCATTTGAGGATCTGTGTGTAGGTTTACCCTGCTGCTTGATGTGTACAATGGACCTCTGGTGTTGTAGGTCGATCTTGCCAAGCTACTGAATATGATGTGGTAACTCATTAAAGTCAGACATGCATATAACATGTTCATTGCTGATTTTGGATTACTTCACATGACTTCACTAAATAGACCCTGGTAAGTCAGACCTAAATCAGCAAAAAGAAGTTTGAATTTAATTTTTAACTTGGCCAGTGGGAAGGAGCTTTTCTTATTGTCTGCGTGTATAAAGGGGTCAAATCAGAAAGTGGCTGTTTAATAGAATCATTGTGGTTTATTTTCTGTAGTTGACCGATGCCTGCATCTACCACTGAAGTTGTTGTTCCAATGTCTTTCAATTTTCTGTCCTTTTAACTCCAATGTAAGGTGCATTTCCTTTACCATGCAGGGATTTGTAAACAAGTCAACTTTGACAACATTGCAGTCAGGTAAACAAGCCAGTCTTGCTGCCTACGGAATGTTCATGACAGACCAACAGAGGTTGTTTTCCAATACTTCTGGAGGAGGCATTACCTGCAGAATAAATGCTCATGCCTCTCATAGCTGATGACAGGCTGACTGGTGAAGCAATTTTGGGCATGCAGTCCACCTTCAGCTGTTGAGGGTATGGGTGGGCTGATGCTGTGGAATCTACCATACAATATAAATGGGTGATTTTTATAGCATCTAGGATCTGGTGCCATCAGAAACAACAACTTGCATTTGTACAAGGCCTATATAAAATAGTAAGAGATCCTAAAGTACTTCACACAGATGAAAATGGAATGTGGAGCAGTGGTGGGAGAAAAATTAGGGAGGTGAACAAATATCAGAGGTAGGTTTTAAAGAAGCTTTTGATTGAGGGTGAATGGTAGCAAGTTGGAGGAGTTTCAGGACAGGGCTCCATATGGCTGAAGGTTATGCCATGAAAGGGGGAATGCAAAAAAAAAAACTGGAGTTGGAAGAGCAGACAGTATCCTGGAATGTAGGGCTGTTGGAGGTTGCAGAGTGTGGGAAAGACAATTATTTCAAATTGTATCATTGGAGAGCTAGTGGAGGATTTCAAGGATAATTGGGAAATGACTTATTGCGTGATTGGATGCAGGTGACAGTTTTGAATGAGTTGTAGTTTATCGAGGGTGGAACCTGGGAGTCTGGCCCAGGGGGAGCAGCCTCTATATAATAATTAGGGTGAATACACATCAGAATACTGAATGTGAGTAATGCATTGTATAATTTCTTCACAATATAGAACTCTCCAGCAAATTCCTGTAAGTTGCTGTGATTGATGCAAAAAATAATGCTTGAAGGTTAGTCAGAAAAGTACAGGAGTGAATAATCTGCATCACTGGTCTGGTGCCAGGAGAGATTTAAAACTAGCCATCTGCTGCACTTTGGCTGGCAAAGTACCCTTAAGTGATGTATACTAGGGTTTTGTCTACAAATTAAATCCATGTTCTCAGTATTTTTTGTATACTTGGAGTTGCTGATAACAGATCTTGGTGTTCTGATTTAGGATTTAGCCACCAGTGAGGCAACAGTGCTACAAACAACCCTTGCCAAGGCTTTCAAAATTCAAATGGGACAAGCCAGCAAGTAAGAAATATGAAATGGAGTTGCTTTGGCTTTGCCGGCTGCATATGGTCAGGTTGGACTGTTGAAACGGATTTTTTTGGTCCTCAATCTGGTTCAGTACAAACACTGAGTCGAATACTGGTTTAGTTCAACAGTTGTTTTATTCTGTTGTCCCGGGAGACTTACTCTGATACAGCACCGTTCTGACTCCAGCAGAGTCTCGACAGGTTCCACCAGAGCAAGCAATCTTTCATACAGTGGGTCACATTATTATACTTTACTTTTGAAAAGACATTAACACATCGTACATTCTACACCAATCCCGAGCGAGGCATGTACACAGTTTAAAGTGATGTCCTGGCCTGGCAGTTTGAAATAAAGAAGTCACAGTTCACTGAATGGTTTATAATATAGAAAATATGCAGGTAATGGTTTCACGATCACCTAATCATTATGGTAATGCATGGTAATGTGTTTTTGGATCGCCTTTTGTCAGTATACCCTTTGCACTCCACCCTACATTGTTCCACCAGCAAGGTGTGACATTGTGGGTGCCAGCCATATTAGCATTTTACTTCTTGCTGCCTTCAGTTTCTTGAATTAACATGATCATCTCTCACAATATGCAAGTGACTCAGCGATGTCGACATTGCACCACCATTTTAGGCTAACAGGGTCCTCCATTTTAGGTTGGCAGGGTCCTTGGCCATGCGGAGCGAGTTGTTACCTTATTTTTGCATTCTATATTCTCATTCCCCCCTTTTATCATTCCATGATAACCATCTAAGGTACCCTGTGATTCTGGGCTTCATCCTACTGGTCCATCTCTACTTTATTGAGTCTATTATACTCCTCCTCCATTAATTCTTTCTCGACTTGCTCCTTTAACATCTCACTCGCTTCACCCTCTATACTTGGTAGTTCAATTTCCTCTGATGCTGATTTCCTTTTTTAATAGTCCATTACAGAAGTCCCATTTAGTCACGTTCCAGGATCCGAAAGCTTTAAGATTCTTGTCTTTGTACTGGAGAATATCTCTTCGGCACAGGTGGACGGTTTTTCCAGGTGTGATTTTCTTGCATTTCTTCAGTTGATTGAACGCCCCGCCCACGAGCAGGATAACGCTCAGAAGCAGTAATAAGGTCCTCATCTTGATCCTCCGTGATCAATCAATGCGACTTATTAGTTATTAATCTGGAAAACAAACTGCTTACACAAGATCCAAAGTTAAAAACTTAAAGCTAAAATTTTAAAAATTAAAAATCGTATAAGTATAATAAAAGTAGGATTTCAGCAGGCCAAAACAATCCAAACACAACACCAGACCTCGTAAAACTGCAGTCACCTTTATCAAGGCCGAGCGTGAGTTCTGTAGTCTCTTATCAATTAAAATAAAATTAATGATTGTTCGTAAAATCTACTCTATACTGTACTGAAATCTACTGATTATCTCCCCCCCTTTTGATTGGTTTCTCCAATCAATTTACAATGGTGGAAGTGCACCCATGCGCTTCTTCCCTCGACCTTAGCTGCAGTCGGGGTTGTTAGTAAGACCTGATATGGACCTTCCCACCTTGGATCTAGACTTTTACGAGTCCAGTTCTTAACCATCACATACGAACCTGGTTCAATTTTTAGAGAACCAGATAAGTCAGGAAGTTCACCATATGCAGCACGGACTTGTGAATGCAGCCCACGTAAAACCTTAGTAAGAGCCAAGACATAGGTCGTCATTTCTTCAGTCATATGGTGAAAATGCACCGTTGTAGCAGCATTTTGGTTCCAGGGAGTCTTGAGTGGTTTACCATAGATAATCTCAGCAGGGGTAAGTCGTGCTTTACCCGCGGGTGTGGTGCGGATCTGAAAGAGAGCCACAGGAAGCAATTTCAACCAGGTTAAGCCGGTTTCGGCTACCAGTTTAGCAAGTTTGTTCTTCAGAGTCTGATTGGTTCTTTCGACAAGTCCTGCAGCCTGTGGTCGATAAGCACAATGCAATTGCTGATGAATGTTCAACTGGCTACAAAGTTCCTTGTTCACTTTGGCAGTGAAGTGAGGACCGTTGTCAGAACTTAACCGAGTTGGAATACCATACCGAGGTATGATCTCTCTCAGCAATACCTTAACAACAGTAGAGGCTTTATTGTCTGTGGTTGGATATGCCTCGATCCATTTACTAAATACATCTACAATGACAAGTACGTATTTGTAACACTGACATCTTTCCAACTCAATGTAGTCCATTTGCAGGGTCTCAAAGGGACCCTCCGGTAAAGGGGTTTTTCCCCATTCGCAAGACACTCCCTTTCCAGGGTTGTGTTGTTGACAAGTCAGGCATCGATCGCTAATGTTCTGTGCTATTGCTTGAAGCCTTGGATGCCACCAAGTACTTAGAAGCACATCACTCACTGCCCTGGCACCACAATGAGTTGCAAAGTGTACACATTCAATAACCCAAACAGCTAGCTCATCAGACATGCAAGCCTGTTCCGCGGGAGTAGTCCAGAGTTTTGATAAAGGGTTATATACACATCCCAATTCTCCCCACAAATGCTTATCACTATTAGGAGCGTCCTCCTGCAACTTAATCACCTCTTGGATGGTTGGCATTAGTTTTTCCGAGGTAGACTGATTCTTGTTGGAATTTTTAGTCTGCCTCATAATTCGGGGCACAATCATTTGGTGACTCCTAGAAGCAATTTTGGCCGCCTCTATATCTACTGGGTTTTGGCCAGTGGTATGGGCAGAGCATTTAATCACAGCTATCTGTTTGGGGAGTAAAAGGGCTTGCAGGAGGTCTGAAACTAACTGACGGTGTGAGATCGGACTGCCCGAGGAGGTTAGAAATCCTCTATTTTTCCACAATTTTCCAAAGTCGTGAACTACTCTAAAGGCATATCTAGAGTTTGTATATACATTGATTCGTAATCCTTCTCCCAAAGTACAAGCTCGTATGAGTGCAAACAGTTCGGCTTGCTGGGCAGAAAAAGGGGATTCAAAGGCTGCTGATTCTAAGGTGACACCTTCCTGATTTACAATTGCATAACCAGAAATTCGTTTTCCCATGTCATCAATTGAAGAACTGCCATCCGTATACATGGTAATACCGGGATCCGTAATAGGAGTGTCAAACAAATCAGGTCGGACTGAGGTATCATCCTTAATGAGGTGTAAGCAATCATGGCTTGGTTCATCACTCTCGGAAGGCGGGTTTGCAATGAAACTGGCAGGGTTGATAATGCTACAGTGTTTAAATGTAAGCCTAGGATTGTTCAGTAAGTATATTTCATACTTATTTTGCCTGGCGGTAGTCAGGTGTTGGGTCTGCAATTGCCCCAGTAACGCAGTGACTGAGTGACAGCTATACACAGTAATATCCTGCTGAAGTGTCATGTTAGCGGCTGACTGTAGACTGTTGTAGACGGCTGTAAGGATCTGGGTGCAATAGGGATGTCCTAAAGCTACCGGATCCATTTTTGATGAATAATAAGCTACCGGTCGATGCTTATCTCCATGCTTCTGGGTCAGGACTGCTGTTGAGCAATCGTTTATTACTGTGCAGTATAACTGGAATGGTCTATCGTACAGGGGTCGTCCCAGGGCTGGTGCTTGGACCAGATCCTGTTTTAATTCCTCAAATGCCTGCTGTGCCTCTAGTTCCAGCTCAAACTCTCCCTCTTTAGCCGTGTAGGGAGTCAGATGTTTGGTTAATACTGCAATATTAGGTATCCACTGTCGACAATAATTAACCATTCCCAGCCACTGTCTGACTTGTTTGGCCGTTTTAGGGGCTGGTGTCTCGCATATTGGCTGTATTCTACTGGTTTCCAGACTGCGGTTCTCTGCTGATAACATAACTCCAAGAAATTTAACTGTCTTCTTAGCCACTAGTACTTTAGCTGGAGATACCACATATCCCAATTCTGAGAGATAGTTCAACAACTGAATAGTGTCCTCTCTGTTACTTAGCTCATCAGGGCTGGCAATGAGAAGGTCATCCACATACTGGATCAGATTAGAGCCACGATTTAATGTCAGTGTCTGTAATTGCTGTTGAAGGCACCGCGAAAACAGGGTGGGTGAATTCACAAAGCCCTGGGGTAATCGAGTCCACGTATACTGCTGGCCATTGTACGTGAAGGCAAAAAGGTATTGGCTAGTAGCGGCCAGTGGCAGGGAGAAAAAGGCATGCTGGAGGTCGACTACCGCAAAAACTTTAGCATCAGCAGGTATCGAGGCCAAGATGTGTGCTGGATTAGGTACCAGTGCATGAAGTGGCTGAACAATTGCATTTATTGTTCGTAAATCCTGCACTAGGCGATACTGGTCAGGCTTACCAGTTTTCGGAACAGCTAGGATGGGTGTATTACAACTGGATTGGCATGTTACCAAAATCCCCTGCTCCAACAATCCCTTAATGAGTCTATCTATACTCGGAATAGCTTGCTGCTTCAAAGGGTATTGTCGTACCGTTGGCAAGGTCACATTTTCCTTCACTGGGATCTCAATGGGTTGTATGCCGGTTAGACCTACATGCGTTGGGTCTTCGGCCCATACCTGGGGATTCACATACTCCAGTATATCTTTCCCTACATGACGGTGCACCACTGTCAGGCTAGGCTCAGGGTTTTGGTAAAATTGGACCATCAGATCTCCGGGTAACTGTTGCGGCTGGTGGCATTCAGGGTTTGCCTGATCGATCGCTCGTTTTACCATGGGCCCCAAATCTTTGGCGTGGAAAGACTGGTTAACTTCCCGCGTGATATGAGGGGCCACTGTCGAAGGCTGCTTCCACAAGTGTAAGGGGACCTGCACAAACTCTGCTTTTCCCTCAGGTCCAGTTACTACAGCCTTGAGGTAGATTGTCCATTCCGTACCTTCCTGATTTTTAAAATACTCCTCAAGGGTCCTATCCTTTCCACTTCGATCATATGCCAGTGTCACATGATAGGAGGATGCATTGAGGTCGAGTGACCACCATTGAGGTGTCGTCGAAACATAACATTGCCTTTTATTTGCCCAATGTCCTATTGCTATTCCTTCATCACCACAATCAAGTTTGAGTTGGAATGCACATAGTAAGTCTCTGGCCATTAAATTGCAGTCCAAGCCGGTAGTTATTACAAATTGGTGGGTTGCAGATTGATTTTTGTAGGTCACCTGAACTGGTTCTGACATAGCATACTTGGTCCTTTGACCTTGGAAGCCTGATAATTCCTGGGTCTTGTTGGATCGGGGAAGTTTAAGGTCCGATTGGACAGAGGACATGGCGGCTCCAGTGTCTACTAAAAAGGGGTACCATTGATCCTGGATTTGCAACATTAATAAGGGTTCTCGGTCCGAATGTAAAGTGCTGACCACTAGATTAGCTAGTCAATTCTGTGGGAATGGATTGTTCTGGGAGAAATTGGTATATCCTCCCCTGCCTCTAGGTCCTCCTCCGTTTCTTCTCCATCCTCCCCTGCCTCTCCTAGGTGGGTCTCCAGAGGCTAAGGATGGGCAGTCTCTGACCCAATGTCCATCCTTTCCACAGTTATAACACTGCCCTTGTCTTTGACCTTGGTATCCCCGTCCTTGTCCTCTACCCCTTCCTCTACCTCCGTAATTCTGTTGTGGAGTGGCGTAGGGTTGGCCGTATGCAGTAGCATTGAAGCCGTTTGGATGAGGGTAATATCCATAATTCTGAGAGTCTACCCCTCCAGGGTTACAGTATTGAGGTTCCATCTGATACCCTGTCTTGTCTATCATGTGTGGTTGAATTGGGACTTCCTTCACGACATATTCTGTTTTGACTGTCTTCTGGGGTTGGTTCCCCCCTCCTTTACCCTCTTTCCAATGATACTTTACGGCTCTAGCCATTTGAGTTGGAGTATTTTCTGCCCAGTTCATATTATTGGTTTTAACGGCTGTCGCCACAGCAGCCGGGAGACAGTTCATCAGAATGGCGCAGAATTGGGGTGAATTGGCTCCTGCTTGGTAATTGGTGTCCCCTGACTGTCCCTGATAAACCTCACAGAATCTTTCCAAAAATTCCTCAGGTCCCTCATCTTTCTTTGGCTTAGTATCTAGGACATTAGATATATTGATAGGTTTTTGGAGTGTAGCATTGAGTGCTGCAAACATGCGTCGCTCCCTATCAGCTGTGAGGGCGTGGGCGGCCTCTAAAGCGGCATGATTAGGGTGAGTCAGGCGTTCCAAAAATCTAGTGTGTTCGGAAGGAGTTAAAACTTGTTGAATCAAAGCCCATAGATCTCGGGAGTCTGCATTGTACACCTGTATCGTGGTTCGAAGAAAGTCCACAAACCTAGCCGGCGCCTTTTTCCTGTCTGGCATACCGGTTAGGATAGCCATTATCTCATTAGGTTTCCAAGGGAAAAATACATCTATGGTGGGGTTGGCTGCGGCAGCCGCTGCATTCGGGTTTGGCATTGTTCTTACCGGCAGATTTCTGGGCGTTCATTTTGGTTTAGTAAGGCTAATTTCGGGTTCTGAGTCGGAACTGTTTAAGGGTGAAAGGTTGTCTTCAGAATCAGTAAGGTCACTACATGAGTCAGTGTCATCTGCTTTTGCTGGTTTATGTTGTACTAATTGTCTGGGTCTACGTTTCTTCTTCTGCCAATTCAGACTAGGGGTATTCCCCGGTTTCACGTCTTTCTTGGGATTTGTTGGATCTTTCGATCGGGTTCGACAAGCAACAGGGTCTATATAAACATCAGAAATCGGCGTGATTGGGGAGTGACTTGGGACAGTAAGGGAGGGTGTCGGTGGACTGGTAACGGACGTAATAGGGATCAAGCCAGTCTGATTTGTAAGAGGTTGGTCGGGATAAATGTTATTATATTGGGGTGGCTGAGGAGGTGGCGCGGTAGGAGTTCTAATTGTCCAATTGTTTAAGTCCTCATCTGTTCCGTCTCCCTCTTTCAACCTAAGGCCAACCATTGAACTACGTAGTTCATTTTTATCCTTTTTATCTGGCGCCATTTCAGATTTAGACCTTTTCTCATGTGCACATTCTTTCTTAAGTATTTCAATGGGTTTAGGATTCCCTCCTTCAGTTAGCTTTATTCCTAACTTAACAGCATTCTCTTGCCAGCTGGCTAATAGGGAACTGTCTTTAATTTCTTGGCAATACTGTCGCCAGAGTCCAATTAATTTCTTAGTCTTACTTCCCATATTCTTTTTCCAAATCACTTCTTGAGCTTGTTTAACCGTTTCTAAGCTTTTGGGACCCCCTAGTGGCCATTGTTCGCTGCCTAACTTTTTATTTAAACCCCCTGAGAGTTGTCTCAATTGTTGGGCTTTGTCCGGGTATTGGTCACATAAGGTTTGTAAGGCACTGCCCTCATCACTTGTGGTATCTAGGTAATTACCCATGGTTCTCTTACACTAAGGGTTCTTTTTCAGGATTCGAGTTACTTTTTGCACGTGTCTTATATATTTCACGGATACCGGCACACAAAATGAAACGCAACACTACAATACTTACAATACTTAGACTTAACAAAAACACAGTACAACACTTAGACTTAACAAAAACACAGTGAGTCGTCTATAGTCAAATAGTAATTTTAGCCTCTGTCACCGCCTGGTACAGGTATTCTTAGCCTAATTATTCAAATCGTAAATTTAGCCTCTGTCACCGCCTGGTACAGGTATTCTTAGCCTCTGTCACCACCTGGTACAGGTATTCTTAGCCTAATTATTCTACTTATACGACCCTTATCTTGCACTCCCCGAGTACAAGTTGCTATAGCCCTAGAGTCCCCGACTCTCTCTTTTTACTTTCTTTCAAGTATTCCTTTTCTCTTTCTTTAAAATCACTTATCTACTTTTTAGTCCAATCGGAGCCTGAGCGGGCCAAGTGAAATACGAGGCCGGCGCTTTACCCGACTTGGATACTTATTTCCTAAGTTTACACAGTATTCGCCAGATTGACCCAGATCTCGTCGGGACACCACACAAGAATTAGCGAGTGGCAAAACTTTTATCGGACTTACGGATCAGAGGAAAACTGAAGTGGTAAATTTAAACATACTCACTCCGGGGGCCCATTTCCTCCTCTCACGTCCAAAACTAGTTCGGCTCTTAATTTCGCGAATTCTCGGTGATCGTCCGTTGAGATCCCACTTCTGACACCAAATGTTGAAACGGATTTTTTTGGTCCTCAATCTGGTTCAGTACAAACACTGAGTTGAATACTGGTTTAGTTCAACAGTTGTTTTATTCTGTTGTCCCAGGAGACTTACTCTGATACAGCACCGTTCTGACTCCAGCAGAGTCTCGACAGGTTCCACCAGAGCAAGCAATCTTTCATACAGTGGGTCACATTATTATACTTTACTTTTGAAAAGACATTAACACATCGTACATTCTACACCAATCCCGAGCGAGGCATGTACACAGTTTAAAGTGATGTCCTGGCCTGGCAGTTTGAAATAAAGAAGTCACAGTTCACTGAATGGTTTATAATATAGAAAATATGCAGGTAATGGTTTCACGATCACCTAATCATTATGGTAATGCATGGTAATGTGTTTTCGGATCGCCTTTTGTCAGTATACCCTTTGCACTCCACCCTACATTGTTCCACCAGCAAGGTGTGACATCGTGGGTGCCAGCCATATTAGCATTTTACTTCCTGCTGCCTTCAGTTTCTTGAATTAACATGATCATCTCTCACAATATGCAAGTGACTCAGCGATGTCGACATTGCACCACCATTTTAGGCTAACAGGGTCCTCCATTTTAGGTTGGCAGGGTCCTTGGCCATGCGGAGCGAGTTGTTACCTTATTTTTGCATTCTATATTCTCAGACATCCCTGCACTGAGTTTTGACATGACATAAGAACTAATTTGCCATGGCTCGGGTAACAATCCAGAGATTATTGCCTTTGAGGTTCTGTGTTTTAATTTGGACTCCAGCTCCTCAAACACTCTCAGCAGAACCTCATTCCTAATTCTACCTATGTTGTTGGTTCCTATGTGGACCACAACAACTGGATCTTCCCCTCCCACTCCAAATTCTTCTCCAGCCATGAGGAGATATCCTTAACCCTGGCACCAGGTTAGCAGCACAGCCTTCAGAACTCTTGGTTGCGGCTGCAGAGAACAGTATCTATTCCCTTGACTATACTGTCCCTTACCACTACAACATTCCTTTTCACTCCCCCCCCCCCCCCCCCCCCCCCCCCCCCCCCCCACTTGAATGGCCTTGTGTACCATGGTGCAGTGCTCAGTGTGTTCATCCATCCAGCAGGCTTTTCCCTCATCCACACAGGCAGCAAGAACCTCATATCTGTTGGATAAGGGCAAAGGCCAAGGCTCCTCCAGCACTGCACCTGGGGTCCCCTTACCTGCCTGAGTTTCAGTCACACCTTCCTGTCCCTGAGCACTAACCAGACCTGTACCACTACCTAACCTAAAGGGTGTGACTGCCTCCTGGATCAAAGTGTCCTGGTAACTCTTCCCCCTCCCTGATGGCCCCCAATGTCTGTACCTCAGACTCCAGCTCAAAAACTCTGAGCTCAAGATTCAGGCACTTACTGCAAACGTGGTTGTCCGGGATCACAATGCTCTCCACATGCTGCGGTTGCAGCACACCGCCGGCACTGCCATAGTCATAGAGTTTTACAGCACAGAAAGAGGCCCTTCGGCCCATCGTGTCTGCGCCGCCCATCCATCCCTGTCCAGTCTAATCCCATTTTCCAGCATTTGGTCCATAGCCTTGTATGCAATGGCATTTCAAGTGCTCATCCAAATGCTTCTTGAATGTTGTGAGGGTTCCTGCCTCTACCACCCTTTCAGGCATTGAGTTCCACATTCCAACCACCCTCTGGGTGAAAAAGTTCCTCCTCAAATCCCCTCTAAATCTCCTGCCCCTTACCCTGAATCTATGCCCCCTTGTTATTGACCCCCCTACTAAGGGGAAAAATTCCTCTTTGTCTACCCTATCTATGCCCCTCATCATTTTGTACACCTCAATCAGGTCCCCCCTCAGCCTTCTTTGCTCCAAGGAAAACAACCCCAGCCTGTCCAGCCTCTCTTCATAGCTGAGGCGCTCCATCCCAGGTAACATCCTGGTGAATCTTCTCTGCACCCTCTCCAAAGCAATCACATCCTTCCTATAGTGAGGCGACCAGAACTGCACACAGTACTCCAGCTGTGGCCTCACCAGCGTTTTGTACAGCTCCATCATAACCTCCCTGCTCTTATATTCTATGCCTCGGCTAATGAAGGCAAGTATCCCATATGCCTTTTTAACCACCTTATCTACCTGTTCCGCTGCCTTCAGGGATCTATGTACATGTACACCAAGGTCCCTCTGTACTTCCTAGGGTCCTACCACTCATTGTGTATTCCCTTGCCTTATTTGTCCGTCCAAAATGCATCACCTCGCACTTTTCAGGGTTAAATTCCATTTGCCACTTTTCCGCCCATCTGACCAACCCGTTTATATCGTCCTGTAGCCTGAGGCTTTCCTCCTCACAATTTACCACCCCACCAATTTTCGTGTCATCTGCGAACTTACTGATCATACCTTTTACATTCTCATCCAAATCATTTATGTAGATCACAAACAACAAGGGACCCAGCACCGATCCCTGAGGTACCCCACTGGACACAGGCTTCCAGTCACAAAAGCAACCTTCGACCATCACCCTCTGCCTCCTGCCACTCAGCCAGTTTATGATCCAACGCGCCAAGGCACCCTGGATCCCATGGGCTCTTACCTTCTTGACCAGTCTCCTATGCGGGACTTTGTCAAAAGCTTTACTGAAGTCCATGTAAACCACATCCACAGCATTTCCCTCATCCACCCCCCTAGTCACCCCCTCGAAAAATTCAATCAGATTTGTCAGACATGATTTACCCTTGACAAAGCCATGCTGACTATCCCCGATTAATCCTTGCCTCTCCAAGTGGAGACTAATTTTGTCCCTCAGAATTTTTTCCAATAATTTCCCTACCACAGATGTTAGGCTCACTGGCCTGTAATTCCCTGGTTTATCCCTGCTACCCTTCTTGAATAATGGTACTACGTTAGCTGTTCTCCAGTCCTCTGGTACATCCCCTGTGGCCAGAGAGGTTCTGAAAATTTGTGTCAGCCCCTGCAATCTCCTCCTTTGCCTCCCACAGCAGCCTGGGATACATCTCGTCCGGGCCTGGGGATTTATCCACTTTTTGGCTTGCTAAAACCGCTAGCACCTCCTCCCTCTCGATGCTAATATGTTCAAGTATGTCACAGCCCCCTTGCCCGATTTCTATGTCTGCATCGTCTTTCTCCATAGTGAACACAGATGCAAAAAATTCATTTAAAACCCCGCCTACATCATCTGGCTCTACACACAGATTGCCACTTTGGTCCCTAATGGGCCCTACCCTTTCCCTGGTTATCCTCTTGCCCTTAATATACTTATAAAACATCTTAGGATTTTCCTTTATTTTGCTCGCCAGTGTTATTTCATGGCCCCTCCTCGCCCTCCTAATTTCTTTTTTAAGTATGCCCCTGCATTTTTTATACTCCTCTAGGGCTTCTTCCGTCTTTTGTAACTGCCAAAAGCCCCCCTTTTATTTCTAATGCATTTTTGTATATCCCTTGTCATCCAAGGTTCCCTTTGCTTGTTGGTCCCACCCTTGACCTTTACAGGAACATGTTGGCGTTGTACTCTCTCCATTTCCCTTCTGAAAGTCTCCCACTGTTTTGATGCGGATTTTCCTATAAGTAGCTGCTCCCAGTCCAATTTGGCCAGATCCTGCCTTATCATATTAAAATTGGCCTTCCCCCAATTTAGAACCCTTATTTCCGGGCCGTCTTTGTCTTTTTCCATGACCACCTTAAATCTCACCGAATTGTGGTCACTGTCGCCAAAATGCTCTCCTACTGACACTTCCACCACTTGCCCGGCTACATTCCCCAGAATTAGGTCCAGTACCGCCCCCTCTCTTGTAGGACTTTCTACATGTTGGCTCAAAAAGCTCTCCTGGATGCACTTTAAGAATTCTGCACCCTCTAAGCCTTTCACACTCTGACTATCCCAATTTATATTGGGGAAGTTGAAATCCCCCACTATTATTACCCTATTATTTTCGCACTTTTCTGAGATTTGCCTACATATCTGTTCCTCTATCTCCCCCTGACTGTTTGGGGGCCTATAGTACACTCCCAGCAAAGTGCTTGCCCCCTTTTTGTTTTTAAGTTCTACCCATATGGCCTCATTAGAGGAACCCGCTAATATATCATCCCTCCTTACAGCAGTAATTGACTCCTTAATTAATATTGCAACACCCCCTCCCCTTTTACACCCCCCTCTGTCTCGCCTGAAGATTCTATACCCCGGAATATTGAGCTGCCAGTCCTGACCCTCCCTCAACCATGTCTCCGTGATAGCAACAATATCGTACTCCCATGTGTTCAACAACAACTTCAGTTCATCCACCTTATTTGCAAGACTCCTTGCATTAAAATAAATGCCTTCCAGCCCTGCCATATTCTCTTTTGCCATCCCTATATGACCTTGCTTTATTTAATTAAATGTAATTACATTTAATTAGGTAACTTATTTTACAGTGTAGTTTCTTGACTACTTACTTGATCTATAATAAGTTATGGGTACTGAAATTAAATATCTACGTGTAACACACAGCACTACAACTGGTGCAGGCAAAAAGCAGCAACTCCTTCCCCCCTTCTCCAAATTCCAACTCTTTCCAAATAAAACACTCTCTAAGTACAATCTGTTTTAATCCCACCCTGTGCAGACCGCTGTGTTTAGAGCTTCAATCTGCTGTGTTATAGAGGGGTAAAATGAATTTGTGCCTGGAATTCACCATGTGGTGAGTTAACAATCTGGGTTTTGCCATTGTAGGGAGGTTCCAAGTGGAGCCCAGATGTGTCTTACAAGGAAAGAAAATCAGATGTCCAGTTACTCCCAAACTGGATCAGCACACCTCACAGCCACCAGTAATAGAATGTTATTCATGAAAGCTGTGCATCTTCACTGACTGCCTCCTTTGTTTTAATCTGCCTCACTGTGCTTCTCCTAAGGAGACCTGGTCTTCATATCTCATTGAAACTTAAAACATTCTAACAGGACTAGACAGACTAGATGCAGGAAGGATGTTCCCGATGGCAGGGGAGTCCAGAACCAGGGGTCACAGTCTAAGGATAAGGGGTAAGCCATTTAGGACTAAGATGAGGAGGAATTTCTTCACCCAGAGAGTGGTGAACCTGTGGAATTCTCTACCACAGAAGGCAGTTGAGGCCAATTCATTAAATATATTCAAGAAGGAGTTAGATATATTTCTTAAGGCTAAAGGGATCAAGGGATATGCGGAGAAAGCAGGGACAGGGTACTGAATTTGGATGATCAGCCATGATCTCATTAAATGGCGGAACAGGCTCGAGGGGCCGAATGGCCTACTCCTGCTCCTATCTTCTATGTTTCTATGATCGAGGGGTAGTACTGTGTGGTGGGGGCAGGTTGGTAGAGGACCTTTGTCTTACGGATATTTAGCATAAGGCCCATGCTCTCGTACACTTCGGTGAAGGTGTTGATGATAGTTTTGAGTTTGACCTCTGCGCGCAGACGCAAGCGTCGTCTGCATATTATAATTCGATGACCGAGGATGGGACGACCTCGGATCTGGACTGGAGGCAACGAAGGTTGAACAGTTTCCCATTTGTTCTGTAGTTTAGCTCCACTCCAGCGGGGAGCTTACTGAGGGTGAGAAGCAGCATTGCAGCCAGGGAGATCGAGAACTGCGTTGGTGCGATGACAGCCTTGCTTGACCCCGGTCTGTACGTGAATTGGGTCTGTGGTGGATCCGTTGGTCAGAATCACGGCTTGCATGTCGTCGTGAAGCAGCTGGAGGATGGTGACAAACCAGGGGCGAGGACGAACCCTGCAGCGTGTTGAGGCCCAGGAGTGGCGCAGCGGGGTCAGGGGGACCACACTGCCGCCTATGAAACCCAGGCAGAGGACCTGTGGGAAGGAGAGAGGAGGACAGTAGGAGTATGTTTGTGTGTGTGTGTACTAGGCCGATGTAGCATAGCCTGGTCCCCAATCATCTTGGATTGCCTTGCCATTGGACCAAGACCGTGCTCTGTCAAACCCGTGTGGTAGCTGGTGTGCAACAGCCACCCCACGTTAAAAGAATTCACGCACAGGCATCTTCCACCCTTTAAAATGAAGTTCGGGACCTGGAACGTCAGGACCCTCATGGACAACCCCAACAGCGACAGACCAGAACGCTGTACTGCTATTGTTGCCCGGGAGCTCGGACGTTTCAACAAAGACATCGCTGCCCTAATTTACTGGAATTTTTTGAGGATGTAACTGGTAAAATAGATGAGAGAACCAGTGGATGTGGTGTATTTGGACTTTCAAAAGGCTTTCGATAAGGTCCCGCATAAGAGATTAGCGTGTAAAGTTAAGGCACATGGGATTGGGGACAAGGTACTGACTTGGATAGAGAACTGGTTAGCAGACAGGAAGCAAAGAGTTGGAATAAATGGCTCTTTTTCCGAGTGGCAGGCAGTGACTAGTGGGGTACCGCAGGGATCAGTCCTTGGACCCCAGCTATTCACAATATATATTAATGATCTGGACGAGGGAACTAGATGTAATCAAGTTTGCAGACGACACAAAGCTGGGTGGGCGTGTGTGCTGTGAGGAGGATGCCGAGAAACTCCGGTATGATTTGGACAGGTTGGGTGATTGGGCAGAAGCATGGCAGATGCAATATAACGTGGATAAATGCAAGGTTATCCACTTTGGTGTCAAAAACAGGAAGGCAGATTATTATCTGAATGGCAATAGTCTGGGAGAAGGGGAAGTGCAACGAGACCTGGGCGTCCTTGTGCACCAGTTGCTGAAGGTAAGCATGCAGGTGCAGCAGGCGGTTAAGAAGGCAAATGGTATGTTGGCCTTCGTAGCGAGAGGGTTTGAGTACAGGAGCAAGGATGTCTTGCTGCAGTTGTACAGGGCCTTGGTGAGACCACACCTTGAGTATTGTGTGCAGTTTTGGTCGCCTTATCTGAGGAAGGATGTTCTTGCCATGGAAGGAGTGCAGTGAAGATTCACCAGGCTGATACCTGGGATGGCAGGAATGACATATGAGGAGAGATTGGGTCAATTGGGCTTGTACCCGCTGGAGTTTAGAAGAATGAGAGGGGATCTCATTGAAACTTATAAAATTCTAACAGGACTAGACAGACTAGATGCTGGAGGGATTTTCCCGATGGTCGGGGAGTCCAGAACCAGGGGTCACAGTCTAAGGATAAGGGGTAAGCCATTTAGGACAGAGATGAGGAGGAATTTCTTCACCCAGAGAGTGGTGAACCTGTGGAATTCTCTACCAAAGAAGGCAGTAGAGGCCAATTCATTAAATGTATTCAAGAAGGAGTTGTATATATTTCTTAAGGCTAAAGGGATCAAGGGATATGGAGAGAAGGCAGGAACAGGGTACTGAATTTGGATGATCAGCCATGATCTCATTGAATGGCAGAGCAGGCTCAAGGGGCTGAATGGCCTACTCTTGCTCCTATCTTCTATGTTTCCATGCCCTAAGCAAGACCCAGTGTGCAGGGGAAGGCCAGCTCAAGGAGCAAGGCGGTGGTTACACCTTCTGGAAAGGCAAACCTGAAGAAGAAAGCTGCCTCCATGGGGTACACTTCACCATAAAAAATGAGCTAGTTGAACATCTCGGAGACTCCCCTTGTGAAATAAACGAACGCCTCATGACTCTACGGCTCACCCTAGCCCGGAACCACTGCAGTCATCAGTGCGTACGCCCCAACACTGGAAGCCACAGACGACATCAAAGAGGAATTCTACTCCAGCCTCGAACAATCCCTGTCCCAAGTCCCAACGGGCGATGAGCTGATCCTCCTTGGCGACTTCAATGCCAGAGTTGGAAAGGACACAGACTTCTCGGGAGGTGTGATCGGCAGAGAAGGGGGTAGGGAAAGCCAACTCCAACGGTTCCCTCCTGACAAAATGCTTAGAACATGGCCTTGTCATAACCAACACCTTGTTCTGTCAGAGAGACAAGTACAAGGGTTCATGGCAACACCCTCGCTCCAAGCACTGGCAACTACTGGACTACGTCATCGTCCGAGCGAGGGACTGCAAGGGCGTCCGCATCACCTGCGCCATGACAGGAGCTGACGACTGCTGGACAGACCACCGCCTAATCCGCTCTGTCATCTCCATCAACGTAGCCCCAAAACAGCAGCGGCAACAGAAGCAATGCCGCAGGAAAATCAATGCTGGAGCACTCAAAGACCCTGCTAAGAAAGCCCTATTCAGCCTGCGCCTCACAATCAACCCGACGACTCCCACTGATTCTGAGACACACTGTCCACAGCGCCTGGTCTGCACTCAAGGCCTCCATAATCAGCACCTGTGAAGAGACGCTCGGTCACTCGACCAGGGAACACCAAGACTGGCTCGACGAGAATGATCAGGAGATCCAGGGGCTAATGAGCCGCAAGCGCAATGCATTCCTGATCTGGAAACAACAACAGAACACGAGAGCAAGAAAGCAGCTCTACAGATGCCTGAAGGCCGAGGTCCAACAAAAAACTCGCGACCTAAAGAACAGATTGTGGGTGAAGAAAGCGCAGGAGATCCAGCAGCTAGCCGACAGCCACGACATGCGTGGATTCTTTAGCGCAGTCAAGACCACCTACAGCCCAAGCACCCAAGGTCCTACCCCACTGCGGGCCAAGAACGGAGAGGTACTCATCAAGGACAGAGAGGCAGTCAGTGCCCGCTGGAAGGAGCACTTCAAAGATCTCCTTAACAAGACTCTGTCTTCAATGCGAGTGTCCTCAACTCCATCCCACAGCGTGCTACCCTCCACCACCTCAGCACAGCCCCAGCCCGGCATGAGGTTGAAAAGGCCATCCGACAACTGAAGAACAACAAGGCCTCGGGAGCAGATGGAATCCCCGCCGAGGTGCTAAAACATGGCGGAGAAGCACTATTGGCGCGAATACATGAACTCATTTCTCTTATTTGGAAGGAGGAGAGCATGCCAGGGGATCTCTGACGCTGTAATCGTGACCATCTTCAAGAAAGGTGACAAGTCCGATTGCAGTAATTACAGAGGAGTCTCCCTGCTGTCTGCCACAGGGAAAGTTATTGTAAGAATCCTCCTCAATCACCTTCTCCCAGTGGCTGAAGAGCTCTTCCCAGAGTCGAAATGCAGATTCCGCCCACGAAGGGGCACAATGGACATGATCTTCATCGCACGTCAATTACAAGAGAAATGCCGGGAACAGCACCAATCGCTGTACACGGCCTTCTTTGACCTCACAAAGGCCTTCGACACCGTCAACCGTGAGGGATTATGGAGTGTCCTCCTCAAATTCGGCTGCCCTCAAAAGTTTGTCACCATCCTCCACCTATTCATTTTTAACACCCAAGTTTCGAGTCACCTAGCTGTGAGGAGAATACAGAGTCTGCAAAGGGATATCGATAGACTAAGTGAGTGGGCATAAGGTGGTAGATGGAGTATAATATAGGGAAATGTGAGGTTATTCACTTTGGTAGGAAGAATAGAAAAACAATATTTTTTAAATGGTTTTGAAACTTTTAAGTGTTGCAAGAAACACACAAAACTAGCATGCAGGTACAGCAAGCAATAAGGAAGGCAAATGGCATGTTGGCCTTTATTACAGGGGGTTGGAGTATAAGAGTAAGGAAGTCTTGCTACAATTGTACAGGGCCTTGGTGAGACCACACCTGGAGTACTGGGCACAGTTTTCGTCTCCTTATCTAAAGAAGGATATACTTGCCTTGGAGGCGGTGCAACGAAGGTTCACTAGATTGATTCCTGGGATGAGAGGGCTGTCCTATGAGGAGAGATTGTGTAGAATGGGCCGATACTCTCTGGAGTTTAGAATGAGAGGTGATCTCATTGAAACATACAAGATTCTGAAGGGGATTGACAGGGTAGACGCTGAGGTGGTTTCCCCTGGCTGAAGTGTCTAGAACTAGGGGGCCAGGATAAGAGGTAGGCCATTAAGACCGAGATGAGGAGGAATTTCTTCACTCAGAGGATTGCGAATCTTTGAAATTCTCTTCTCCAGAGGGCTGTGGATGCTGAGTCTTTGCGTATATTCAAGGCTGAGATAGTTAGATTTTTGGACTCCTGGGGAATCAAGGGATATGGAGATCGGGTGGGAAAGTGGAGTTGAGATCGATGATCAGCCATGATCTCATTGAATGGCGGAGCAGCCTCGAGGGGCCGAATGGCCTACTCCTACTCCTGCTCCTATCCTATGTTCTATGTATCTATGATGTGTAGAGGATAAGTGACAGCAATTTCATTTTAAATCAATACATTAGTGTCTTTTCTCAAGTTGGCAATCTCGCACATTGAGGCCAAAAGGGTGTCTCGTATGGGAAATGGAGATGTTACATGGGTGATGGGGAGCACTCCTATGAGCTTTAGGACAGCAGAGGAGATTTACTGTCGATCTGCAAATGCTTGCGTGTCAAAAGTGGAAAACTCGATTCTTCTAACATTTAATTTTACATAAATTTCTCTTGCATTTTAAAAAATTTGTTTTTATGGGATGTGGGCGTTGCTGGCAATGCCAGCATTTATTGCCCATCCTTAATTGCCCTTGAGAAGGAGGTGGTGCGCTGCCTTTTTGAACCGCTGCAGTCTGTGTGGTGAAGGTACACCCACAGTGCTGTTAGGGAGGGAGTTCCAGGATTTTGACCCAGCGACAATGAAGGATCGGCGATATATTGTAAGTCAGAATGGTGTGTGACTTGGAGGGGAACTTGGAGGTGGTGGTGTTCCCATGCGTCTGCTGCCCTTGTCCTTCTAGGTGGGAGAGTTCGCGGATTTGTGAGGTGCTGCCGAAGAAGCCTTAGCGAGTTGCTGCAGTGCATCTTGTAGATGGTACACACAGCAGCCACGGTACGCCGGTAGTGGAGGGAGTGAATGTTTAAGGTGGTGGATGGGGTGCCAATCAAGCTGGCTGCTTTGTCCAGGATGGTGTCGAGCTTCTTGAGTGTTGTTGCAGCTGCACTCATCCAGGCAAGTGGAGAGTGTTCCATCACGCTCCTGACTTGTGCCTTCTAGATGGTAGAAAGGCTTTGGGGAGTCAGGAGGTGAGCCACTCGCCACAGAATACCTGGCCTCTGATCTGCTCTTGTTGCCACAGTATTTATGTGGCTGGTCCAGTTAAGTTTCTTGTCAATGGTGATCCCCAGGATGTTGATGGTGGGGGATTCGGCGATGGTAATGGCATTGAATGTCCAGGGGAGGTGGTTAGATGCTTGCTTGTTGGAGATAGTCATTGCCTGGCACGAATGTTACCTGCCACTTATCAGCCCAAGCCTGAACGTCGTCCAGGTCTTGCATGCGGGCATGGACTGCTTCATTATCTGAGGAGTTATGAATGGCACTGAACACTGTGCAGTCATCAGCGAACATCCCCATTTCTGACCTTATGTTGGAGGGAGGTCATTGATGAAGCAGCTGAAGATGGTTGGGCCTAGGACACTGCCCTGAGGAACTCCTGCAACGATGTCCTGGGGCTGTGATGATTGACCTCCAATTACCACAACCATCTTCCTTTGTGCTAGGTAGGACTCCAGCTAGTGGAGAGTTTTCCCCCCAATTACCATTGACTTCAGTTTTACTAGGGCTCCTCCATGCCACACTCGGTCAAATGCTGCTTTGATGTCCAGGACAGTCACTGCTGCCTTGCCTCTGGAATTCGGCTCCTCTGTCCATGTTTAGACCAAGGCTGTAATGAGGTCGACAGCCGAGTGGTCTTGGCGGAACCCAAACTGAGCATCAGTGAGCAGGTTATTGGTGAGCACGTGCTGCTTGATGGCACTGTCGATGAGACCTTCCATCACTTTGCTGATGATTGAGAGTAGACTGATGGGGCGGTAATTGGCCGGATTGGATTTGTCCTGCTTTTTGTGGACAGGACATACCTGGGCAGTTTTCCACATTGTCGAATAGATGCCAGTGTTGTAGCTGTACTGGAACAGCTTGGCTAGAGGCGCGGCTAGTTTTGGAGCACAAGTCTTCAGCACGATAGCCGGGATGTTGTTGGGGCCCATAGCCTTTGCTGTATCCAGTGCGCTCAGCCGTTTCTTGATATCAGTGGAGTGAATCGAATTGACTGAAGACTGGCTTCTGTGATCATGGGGACCTCAGGAAGAGGCCGATATGGATCATCCACTCTGCACTTCTGGCTGAAGATGGTTGCAAACGATTCAGCCTTGTCTTTTGCACTCACGTGCTGGGCTCCACCATCATTGAGGATGGGGATATTCATGGCGCCTCCTCCTCCCGTTAGTTGTTTAACGGTCCACTACCATTCACGACTGGATATGGCAGGACTGCCGTGCTTTGATCTGATCTGTTGATTGGGATCGCTTAGCCCTGTCTATAGCATGCTGTTTCCACTCTTTAGCATGCATGTAGTCCTGAGTTGCAGCTTCCCCAGGTTGGCACCTCATTTTTAGGTACGCCTGGTGTTGCTCCTGACATGTTCTTCTACACTCCTTATTGAACCAGGGTTGGTCCCCTGGCTTGATGGTAACGGTAGAGTGAGGGATATGCTGGGCCATGAGGTTACAGATTGTGGTGGAATACAATTCTGCTGCTGCTGATGGCCCCACAGCGCCTCATGGATGACCAGTTTTGAGCTGCTAGATCTGTTCTGAATCTATCCCATTTAGCACGGTGGTAGTGCCACACAACACGATGGAGGGTGTCCTCAGCGTGAAGATGGGACTTGGCCTCCACAGTGACTGCACCGCTACCAATACTGTCATGGACAGGTGCATCTGCGACAGAGAGATTGGCGAGGACCAGGTCAAGTAGGTTTTTCCCTCGTGTTAGTTCTCTCACCACCTGTCGCAGGCCCAGACTGGCAGCTATGTCCTTCAGGACTCGGCCAGCAGTGGTGCTACCGATCCGCTGTTGAAGTCCTCCACCCAGAGTACATTCTGCGCCCTTGCTACTCTCAGTGCTTTTTCCAAGTTGTGTACAACATGGCGGAGTGCTGATTCATCAGCTGAGGGAGGGCGGTAGGTGGTAATTGGCAGGATTTTCTTGCCCATGCTTGACCTGAAGCCATGAGACTTCATGGGGCCCAGAGTCAATGTTGAGAACTCCCAGGGCCACTCCTTCCTGACTGTATACCATTGTGCCGCCACCCATGGTGGGTCTGTCCTGCCGGTGGGACAGGACATACCCAGGGATGGTGATGGAGGAGTCTGGGACGTTGGCTGAAAGGTATGATTCTGTAAGTATGACTATGTCAGGCTGTTGCTTGACTCGTCTGTGCGACAGCTCTCCCAATTTTGGCACAAGCCCCCAGATGTTGGTGAGGAGGACTTTGCAGGGTTGACTGGGCTGGGTGTGCCGTTGCCGTGTCCGTAGCTGGTGTCGAGGTCGATGCCGGGTGGTCTGTCCGATTTTCATTTTTATTATTTTGTTTCGTAGCGGTTTGTTACAACTGAGTAGCTTGCTAGGCCATTTCAGAGGGCAGTTAAGAGTGAACCACATTGCTGTGGCTCTGGAGTCACACATAGGCCAGAGCAGGTAAGGACGGCAGATTTCCTTCCCTAAAGTGAACCAGATGGGTTTTTATGACAATCCAATAGTTTCATGGTTACCTTTACTGATACTAGTAATTATTCCAGATTTATTTAATAAATTGAATTTAAATTCCCCAGCTGCCGTGGTGGGATTTGAACTCGCGTCTCTGGATCATTAGTGACATTACCACTATGCTACCGTTCCCCTATCCCAAAACAATCCAGTGCTAATGTCAAAACTCTGTGTTCCCTTCTTCCTGCAGACTCGAGCCTACAGACTAAAACCCTAAATTAGTGGCATCTAACCACAAGTTTATTTGGCTCCTATTTTCAGATTTGGTGGTGAGGCCTTGGTCTTTCTCCTAGGTTTATTAATTTAAAAGGAAGTCGTATCATTTTATAGACCTTCACTGATGTCACTTCCTTTTTATTACCTTTTATCTTTTGTCATTTGCAGCAACCTTTATCGTCTTTCCTCTGCAACAGCTTGACAGTGCAAGGAAGTTACTTAAAACAGCAAAAACTACGAGAGTACAAATATTAAGAATAGCCCTGGTTGGCTAGTACAAGATAGTAGTTAAACCAAGTGGTATTGACAACATTACACATTACTGAAGCTTTGCTGCAGTGGTTTGCAGACCCCCTTGACTCTTACTGCATTGTGCCTCCTTGCCAGAAGCTCTGTTTTTGCTGATTTCTATGTAGTTACAGTACATAGTTTATTGAAACTGCTTATAAGAGCTTGTAAATCCTGTAGCAGTGTAGCTGCTGTGTGCCTTCAGACCCGGAGTCCTCTTTTGGCTCTGTTCCCACAGGCATTATTTTATTCTCGGGATGTGGGTGATACAAGGCTGCATTTATTGCCCATCCCTAACTGCCCTGAATAAATAGGCCTATTTGAAGCAATTGTTTGTACAACTGAGTGACTTGCTCTAGGGGCTTAAGAGCCAACCACATTGTGTGGATGTTGGCCAGGCCGAGTATGACTGGCAGGTTCTCATGCCTGTTGGACATTGGTTGGATTTTTAACAACAATCTGGCTTGTTTTGATGGCCACAAAAGTTGCAATGGAGGTTTTGAATTTGTAATCTCTGGGTTGTTAGTCTTGTGCCATAACTACTAACCATACCCACTTGTCCCCAGTGGCAAACATCCAATCCATTTCAAGGCCTTTGTTAATAAATATACCCATTTGACTTCTAGTGAGATCCAAGTATAAACAACTATGCCAACAAACAGTATCTACATGTATGTTTCGATGGATACCATGTGACTAAAATGCACATTAACTTAACCACTTCATGAGTTTTGAAAAGCTAAAAAAAAATATATTTTTAGAAATGCGCTAGATTAAATAAATGGACAAATAGATCCTGCCAATGTTTGTATGTCGCTCTACCCTTTGCTTTGCATTTTTCCAATTTGTGATGTCATACAAATTACTCAGCTGAATGACCGCTTTATAATTTACTGCCAGCCAATGGCTGTTGGAATTTTCCAGTTTTTACCAGTCAACTTTCAACGTGAAAATAATGCATGCAATAATAACACTTGTAAACCAATGGCGATGATTCTGTAATTTAACTTGCTGTGCCACTAATTCTGTGGGATGGTTTTGGGAAAAACTGTGCTCATGAAAAATTAGTTACTACAAAGTTACATTCGTGACTTTATTATTCTGGCCAAGCAACTTCTCTGATTGGGGTGGGGGGCAGGGTGGTCTGGGGCAGCGGTCCTTACCGGCTAGTTAGTAATCTGTGTTACTGCCTTGTAACTCATTCCAGTTTATGTTGTCATATATAGGTGGCGTTAATGGAGTGGTAAATTCTGTTTCTGCCAGTGACATTATAGACGGTGACTTTCAGTAAGAATCATAGAAATTTACGGCACAGAAGGAAGCCATTCAGCCCATCATGTCTGCGCCGGTTGAAAAAGAGCTATGCAGCCTAATCCCACTTTCCAGCGTAGCCTTGCAGGTTACGGCACTTCAAGTGCATATCCAAGTACTTTTTAAATGTGATTAGAGTTTCTGCCTCTACCACCCTTTCAGGCAGTGCATTCCAGTAAGCTTCTGAAATTAAACCAAATTGCTTAACTAGCAGGATGGCCATGTGAAATTTTGTACTACATTTACTTAAGCTGGGAAGAAACACCCAAAAATACAATAGTCAGTTTTGTCTGTTTGAAATGTGGAATTTGTTTGTGCATTTAAGTTTATAACAAGGGTAAAAGGCGATGAGGAAACTGGAAATAGTTTGCATAATGAACTGTTGAGCTTCAAGCAGAAGCTTTATCTACTGTGATGGAGTTTCCTCTGTGGATGCCTTAGTGGCTAAGACCAGGATATTGAGGCTTTGGAGAGGGTGCAACACACATGTCAGGACGTTGCCTGGTATGAGGAAATACAAGTACTAAGAAAGACTTGAAAAATTGAGTCTTTTTTGCGTTAGAACAGCGCAGATTATGGAACAATATAATAGTGCTTAAAATTATGAAGGGATAAGAAATAGGAGCCAGGAGTAGGCCAATCGGCCCCTCGAGCCTGCTCCGCCATTCAATAAGATCATGGCTGATCTGATCCTAACTGCCAATCCACTATCACAGAACCATCTCCTGAATCTAACAGAATTAGACACACGAAAAAGGAGCAGGATCAGGCTACACGGCCCCTGGGCCCGCTCCGCTACCCACAGGGCCATGACCGATCCGAACCTAGATTCATGTCCAAATTCCTGCCCGCTCCCCGTAACCCTTAATTCCCTTCTAGGAAACTGTCTATTTCTGTTTTAAATTTATGTAATGATGTAGCTTCTACAGCTTTTTGGGGCAGCATATTCCATGGACCTACCACCCTCAGTGAAGTAGTTCCTCCTCATCTCAGTTTTGAAAGAGCAGCCCCTTATTCTAAGACTATGCCCCCTAGTTCTAGTTTCACCCATCATCGGGAACATCTTCCCTGCATCCACCCGATCCAACCCCTTCACAATCTTATGTTTCAATAAGATCGCCTCTCATTCTTCTGAACTCCAATGAGTAGAGTCCCAATCTACTCAACCTCTCCTCATATGTCCATCCCCTCATCCCCGGGATTAACCGAGTGAACCTTCTTTGTACTGACTCGAGAGCAAGTATGTCTTTTCTTAAGTATGGACACCAAAACTGTATGCAGTATTCCAGGTGCGGTCTCACCAATACCTTGTACGACTGAAGCAATACCTCCCTATTTTTATATTCTATCCCCCTAGCAATGAAAGCCAACATTCCATTGGCCTTCTTAATCACTTGCTGCACCTGCATACTAACCTTTTTGAGTTTCGTGCACCAGGACCCCCAGATCCCTTTGTACTTCAGTACTTTCCAGTTTCTTGCCATTAAGATAATAACTTGCTCTACGATTTTTCCTGCTGAAGTGCATAACTTCACACTTTCCAGTATTGTATTCCATCTGCCAAATCTCTGCCCACTTACTTAGCCTGTCGATGTCCCCTTGCAGGTTTTTTATGTCCTCCTCACTCACTACTTTCCCTCCCATCTTAGTATCATCTGCAAACTTTGATATGTTACACTCGGTCCCCTCCTCCAAATCGTTAATATAGATTGTAAAGAGTTGGGGACCCAGCACTGACCCCTGCGGAACACCACTAGTTACTGATTGCCAGTCTGAGAATGAACCATTTATCCCAACTCTCTGCCTTCTGTTAGATAGCCAATCCTCTATCCATGCCAGAATATTACCCCCAATCCCGTGATTTTTTATCTTAAGCAATAATCTTTTGTGTGGCACCTTGTCAAATGCCTTTTGGAAGTCTAAATACACTACGTCCACTGGTTCCCCTTTATCCACCCTATATGTTACTTCCTCAAAGAACTCCAGCAAATTTGTCAAACATGACTTCCCCTTCATAAAACCATGCTGACTTTGTCCTATTAAATTATGACTATCCAAATGTCCTGTTACTGTCTCCTTAATAATGGACTCCAAAATTTTACCTACCACAGATGTTAGGCTAACCGGTCTATAGTTTCCAGCCTTCTGTCTACTGCCCTTTTTAAATAAGGGTGTTACATTAGCAGTTTTCCAGCCTGCCGGGACCATTGCCAAGTCCAGGGAGTTTTGGAAAATTATTACCAATGCATCCACAATCCCTACCGCCACTTCCCTCAAGACCCTAGGATGAAAGCCATCAGGTCCAGGTGATTTATCCGCCTTGAGTCCCATTATTTTACCGAGTACCACTTCCTTAGTGATTTTGATCGTGTTTAGCTCCTCCCCCCCCTTTAGCCCCCTGTTTGTCCAGTGTTGGGATATTCTTAGTGTCTTCTACCGTAAAGACTGATATAAAATATTCATTCAGTGTTTTTGCCATCTCCATATTTCCCACCATTAGTTTCCCGGTGTAATGAAATCTGTATTCGTTCTTGCCTGTATTCGTTTTGCACTCATGTATATTACCCTCCCCCACACGGTGTATAGTTTCACTTCCTCTTTCCTGACTAACCTGTATGACTCATTCCTGCGAGCCAGTCAGTGTGTTGAGATGTTAGCTCTGATCTTAGTGATTAAAAGCCAACTTGTTAAAGTCTATAACTTCTAGTTTTGTGGTTATTGAAGGCACACCACCCGGTCTCATCCTCTAAGGGACCAACATTTACTTTAGCCACCCTTTTTCTTTTTATATAACTATAAAAACTCTTACTATCTGTTTTTATATTTTTTGCTCATTTACTTTCATAATCTATCTTCCCTTTCTTAATCAATCTTTTTGTTATTTTTTGCTGTCTTTTAAAGTTTTCCCAATCCTCTATCCTCCCACTAGATTTGGCTACCTTATATGCCCTTGTTTTTAGTCGAATACTATCCTTAATTTCTTTCCTTAGCCACGGATGGCTGTCTTTTCTTTTACACCCTTTTCTTCTCAGTGGAATATATATGTTTTGGAAGTTGTAAAATAACTCCTTAAATGTACACCACTGATCGTGTATCGTCTTACCCTTTAATCTATTTTCCCAATCCACTGTACTCCATTCCGCTCTCATACCTTCATAGTCTCCTTTATTCAAGCTTAGCACGCTTGTTTGAGATCCAACCTTCTCACCCTCTACTTGAATATGGAATTCAACCATGTTATGGTCACTCATTCCAAGGGGATTCTTTACTAGGACATTTTTAATTAATCCTGTCTCGTTACACAGGACCAGATCTAAGGCTGCTTGCCCCCTGGTCGGTTCAGTTACATACATATGGGACAGGGTAGATTGATGCAAGATTAAATGCAAGTGATTAGAACAGAGGGCAGGAGAAACATCTTCACACAAAGTTGAGGCTGTGGAATTCACAGGATTAGTGGTTGAGTCAGAAACTGCCAACATTCAAGATTAGTTTGGAGAGGTCATAGAGTCATAATGGCACAGAAGGAGACCATTCGGCCCGTCGAGTCCGTGCCGGCTTTCTGCAGAGCAATTGAGTCAGCCACGTTCCCCCACTCTATCCCTGTAGCCCTGCAAGTTTATTTCCCTCAAGTGCCTATTCAGTCTCCCCTTGAAAACATTGAGTGTGTCCACTTGCACCACTTCCATCGGCAGCGAGTTCCAGGTCCTCACCACTCGCTGCGTAAAAAAGTTTTTCCTCACATCCCCCCTGTATCTCTTGCCCAAAACCATAAATCTGTGTCCCCTAGTCCTTGTACCATCAACTAGTGGGAACAGCCTTTCCCCGACTAGCCTATCCAAACCCGTCATAATCTTGTACACCGCTATCAAATCACCCCTCAACCTCCTTGGAAGAAGGGATATTGGAACAGGGGGGCTCAATGTAATTAGAACTATTTGCTCGTGTGGCGGGTAAACACCGACATGGACTGGTTGGGCCGAATGGCCTGTTTCCATGTCGTAACTTCTATGTATTTCTCTGTACTGGTGGTGCAAACAATCTGAGGTGATGAATGTGGAATTGTCCCCTGGTTTAGTTCAGCATCTGCAAGAGAGGAGAGGAAAAAATGTCACTGCTGTCGATTATCATTGAGGATCAGTAACATAGTTACTGTAGGAGGTCATTCTGTGTAGGCTCTTTGCTAGATTAATACAAAACAAATCCCATTGCTCCCTGCTCTCCCCATAACCTTCTAACTTGCTCAATTTCAAATATTTATCCAATTTTCCCTTAAAGAATGCAATGATCTCGGCTTCAGCTACTCCCTGTGGCAAAATGTTCCATGTTCCTAATATCTCTGCGTAAAGAAATTTCTCCTCGCCCCTCTCGTCCATCTAAATAACTTTCCATGGCTCGAATTGTTTTTGGTAAGTGCAAACAAAGCAAATCCTGAATAACACGTTTGTTTATTTCTGTAGCACGTTGACATGGAAAACTCCTTTCTCTGTGGATACCTGAAGATCAAGGGACTCACTGAGGTAAGCCATTCCGAGCACAGATTCTGAGCTGAAACACAGATAATCTGCCAAAATACTTGTTTTAAATCGGTGAACAAAATTGCTTCTGTGTACAAACAAAAATAAGTTAAAGTTTTACATATGGCTCTACTCTAAGTTGAATTGTAGCATATTTACTTCTGACTTCCATTGTATGGTACATTGTCAGGAAAGATAAATGCTTGTAATGCATTCTGCCAGTATTGCAGAACAGACATCCTTCTAGAATTAAGTGCATCCTGGATAAGCGAAAGTTTATGTCCCAGGTTTTCTCTCCACCTGATGGGGCTGACTTGCTGGTGTATGGTTCGCAGTGTCAGTTCCCCTCTGGTAACTATTCTTCATGCATTAGTCTAGATAGTGAGTATTGGTAGACCATTTGACAATGGAAAGCGGCATCGCCAAGGCCAATCCTGTTCTTGCCCAAAGACCACATGTAGAGTTTCCAGCAGAATTTGCTGGATAGCGATCAGGACTTGGTACCTTGATGAATTGTTCTCCTGCTTAGCCAAGAGGGATTGAGGGAATTGTTGTGCCCCAACTGCTGGCTTGGCTGGACTTGGCGAACTCTGCACAGACCAGGAATCAAACCTGGTCCTTCTGATTTATATGGCTTAGCATTGCACATAGTGGCATGCTCAGCCACTAGACCTTAGAGAAACATAGATTAGTGAAACTGATTCAACATTCTTGTCAAGTTCTAGTAAAATGATTGAAGACCTGAGCAAAATAACTCACCTGTTGTGTACTGGCACTGGTCTTGCAGATCGTGGTAATCTTGGTGTACAATACCTAGAATAGAATTCTTTTATGAATAGAAAAGGTTATTAGGTGCAACAACATTGACTGACTTTCTGCCATATCCCACAATTGCTTCTCTCTCCAGAAAGGCATCCACTTGCCTCTTGCACCAATTTTGCATCTTCCTTCTGTGGGTTTCTATGGTAACTTGCTACACAAATCTATTGCCCTTTTGTATTAAATAAAGGGTCCACCTGATATTTTTCAGTCATAACTTACTGACTTTTAAATGTACCTGCCCTAATTTTTGAACCCTTCACATTGGGAATAAGTTGGCTGGATGAACTTGGTCAGCCCCCTTCATAATTTCAGAAATTCCACTTATATCATCTTGAAGTCTGTTTTTCAAAAAAGAAGTAGCTGAAATTCCAACCTATTATTATAATTTGCTCATACTGTAGTTGATGCTTCAGTCTGATTTAGACATGAATCAAATTCATGAAGGTGCCACTGAAGGAATTAACCAAACTCACATATCCTTACCTTAATTTTATTAATAAACTTATATTGTTGGTATATGAAATATTAGATGTCTTGGAATCTTGCACTGCCCCTTCTCTTTCATTCTATGCTGCCCCTTATAAGATAGCTGCAGGACTCATTAAAGATTGATGAAAGCTCACAATAATAATGTTATGAGGTTCACCAAATTGGAGAGAGGCAAAAAAGTATATATTTATATAGCAGTCATTACGTGTCTCCAACTACTTCACATACAATGAATTACTTTGAAGTACAGTGACTGTTAAGTAAGACAGATTGGAAAAATAGATTAAAAGGTATGGCGGTAGATAAGCAGTGGTTAACATTTAAAGAAATATTTCATAATTCTCAACAAAAATATATTCCATTGAGAAACAAATTCCACGGGAAAAGTGATCCAATCGTGGCTAACTAAAGAAGTTAAAGATAGCATTAGATTAAAAGAAGAAGCTTATAATGCAAAAAATAATAGTAAGCCCGAGGATTGGGAGAGTTTCAGAAACCAGCAAAAGCTGACCAAAAAATTGATAAAAAGGGAAAAAATAGACAGAGAAAACGAGCAAGAAATATAAAAGCAGATTGTAAGAATTTTTACAAGTATGTAAGAAGGAAAAGAGTAGCAAAAGTCAACGTTGGTCCCTTAGAGGCTGAGACAGGAGAAATTATTATGGGGAATAAGGAAATGGCAGAACCGTTAAACAAATATTTTATATCTGTCTTCACAGTAGAAGACACAAAATGCATACCAAAAATGGTGGGGAACCAAGGGTCTAATGAGGGTGAGGAACTTAACGTAATTAATACAAGTAGAGAAAAAGTACTAGAGAAACTAAAAGCCGACAAATCCTCTGGACCTGACAGCCTACATTCAAGGCATCTAAAAGAGGTGGCTGAAGAGATAGTGGATGCATTGGTTTTGATTTTCCAAAATTCCCTAGATTCTGAAATGGTCCCAGTGGATTGGAAGGTTGCAAATGTAACGCCGCTATTCAAGAAAGGAGAGAGAGAAAAAACGGAACTACAAGCCAGTTAGCCTGATATCAGTCGTCGGGAAAATGCTGGAATCCATTGTTAAGAAAGTGATATCAAGTCACCTAGAAAATCATAACATGATTAGGCAGAGTCAACATGGTTTTATGAAAGAGAAATCGTGTTTGACAAATTTATTAGAGGTTTTTTGAGGATGTAACTAGCAGGGTAGATAAAGGTGAACCAGTGGATGTAATATATTTGAATTTCCAAAAGGCATTCGATAAGGTGCCACATAAAAGATTATTACACAAGATTAGGGCTCATGGGGTTGGGGGTACTTTAGTAGCATGGATAGAGGATTGGTTAATGGACAGAAAACAGAGAGTAGGGATAAACGGGTTCTTTTTCAGGTTGGCAGGCTGTAACTAGTGGGGTGCCTCAAGGATCAGTGTTGGGGCCTCCGCTATTTACAATCTATATTAATGACCTAGATGAAGGGACCGAGTGTAATGTATCCAAGTTTGCTGATGATACAAAGCTAGGTGGGACAGTAAGCTGTGACGAGAACAGAGTCTGCAAAGGGATATAGATAGACTGAGTGAGTGGGCAGTAAGGTGGCAGATGGAGTATAATGTAGGGAAATGTGAGGTTATTCACTTCGGTAGGAAGTATAGAAAAACAATATTTTTTAAATGGTGAGAAACTTTCAAATGTGGTGTTCAGAGAGATTTGGGTGTCCTTGTGCAAGAAACACAGAAAGCTAGCATGCAGGTACAGCAAGCAATAAGGAAGGCAAATGGCATGTTGGCCTTTATTGCAAGGGGGTTGGAGTATAAGAGTGAGGAAGTCTTGCTATAATTATACAGGGCCTTGGTGAGACCACACCTGGAGTACTGTGCACAGTTTTGGTCTCCTTATCTAAGGAAGGATATACTTGTCTTGGAGGCGGTGCAACGAAGGTTCACTAGATTGACTCCTGGGATGAGAGGGCTGTCCTATGATGAGATTGTGTAGATTGGGCCGATACTCTCTGGAGTTTAGAAGAATGAGAGGTGATCTCATTGAAACATACAAGATTCTGAAGGGGATTGACAGGGTAGACGCTGAGAGGTTGTTTCCCCTGGCTGGAGTGTCTAGAACTAGGGGGCATAGTCTCAGGATAATGGGTAGGCCATTTAGGATTGAGTTGAGGAAGAATTTCTTCACTCGGGGTTGTGAATCTTTGGCATTCTCTGCTCCAGAGGGCTGTGAATGCTGAGTCTTTGAGTATATTCAAGGCTGAGATAGATAGATAGATTTTTGGACTCATGGGGAATCAAGGGATATGGAGATCAGGCAGAAAAGTGGAGTTGAGGTCAATGATCAGCCATGATCTTATTAAATGGCGGAGCAGGCTCAAGGGGCCGTATGGCCTACTCCTGTTCTCACTTCTTATGTACAGTAGCCGTTTTGTGCACAGGAAAAATCATAGAAAATTATGGCACAAAAGGAGGCCATTCGACCCATCGTGTCTGTGCCGGAAAATTACCCAACAGCAGTAAGATGTTAATTTGTTTCAATGATGTTGGCCAGGACACTAGGAGAACTCCTTGCTCTTCTTCGAGTAGTGCCACAGAATCTTTAGCATCCACCTGAACCATCAAGGCAGGCAGTTGGGACCTTGGTTTAACATTTTGTACAAGGGGTGACCGCTGCAACAGTGCAGCACTCCACTGATGTGTCAGCCTAACTCTGTTAAGAAACTGCCAGCTTGCAGCAAACCATCGGCTTATGGGCAGGCATTTGGAACATGATCCAGTTGTGTTGATCTCATGAAATATTGTGTGTTCTACAAGTAAAACATTATACAAGTACTAGTTTTAGCCAGGTATTTTGGAAGTAAATACTTAAATATTCAAAGCCACACGTGCATTTTCATATTCATCTTTATCTTTCATTTTAATGTCAAATTTGAAATATTGGGAGAAAAATTGATATCAGTTCTGGCTTCTGGAGTTTTCCAGGCCTTGGAAATTGTATACAAGTAACCTCACATTTCAGATTACAGATGCCAAACGGTGATCATTCTGCTTGGTTCTGGTAATTGAATGGAAGAGGCCATGAATGGTTCTGAGCAAACTGTCAGGGAGATTGCATTCCAATAAAATTGATCCAGACTGAAGTGTTTTTAATAGAAACCAAGTTGAAGGGTCAAAACCGACAGTGCAGGAGAACACCCAAGTTTGAAAACAGGATATATAAACACATACACAAGTTACAAAAATGTGCCCATCACAACAGGGCTGTCTTTGGAGTGACCTATATTAATACTGTTATTGCTGAGGCTTGTGGTCCTCATTTCCATTGTGGTTTTAAAAGCTAGACCAGGAATGAATCTCTGCCAATGACGGGAAGAACCTGAAACATGGGTACTGATATTTACGGGGAGACGGAGGGGTGTGGGTAGCGCGAAGAAAATCCTGAGAGGCTGGGGACGTGGAGATCCTTCCGAATTTAACGGCAGGACCACCTTAGTTTTTTTTCCCCCTCTTTCCTGCCAGGCAGGAACATCAGCGGCAGGAGGCCACAGCCGGACTCTTGGATGGTCCCCGGCAATAGGGAGGGAGGGAAGAGAGATTGAGGCTTGGTGGGTGGGGGAGGAGGAGAGCAGCAATTGGGAGGGAGGGAAGGAGAGAGTGATTGGGGCTTGCTAGGTGGAGGAAGAGAGACATCAGGGTGGGGGGGGGAGAGCAGCAATCGGAAGGGAGGGAGAGAGATGTCGGAACTTGTGAGGGGTCGCCGATCGTGACGGGGGAGAGAGAGAGAGAGAGGTTGTGATCTGCAGAGGCGAGGCTGATATACCTATCAATTCGTCCAATAAAAAGCGACGAGTTAGGAACGTAACTAAAGGTTTTTATTGACTAAATAACAGAGCCCACCCTCGTGGGTGATCGGGTCCAACAAGGAGGAATACCAGCCAGTCGACTACCTTTATACCTGGGCAGGTAGGTGGAGCCATGGGCGGAGTCGGAGGTGGTCAGCCCAGGTATAACAGCGCGACAAGAGGCGACCTCGTATAGTGATACAACAGTGAGAACTATAGTGTAACGATAGTGAACGATAAAAGTGGTTTACCACATTCACCCCTTGTTTAGATTTGAGTCCGGCGGGGTGAAGTGTACTACCAGTTCTGGTATGTCAGTCTGTCCGGAGGCCTCGTAAGCCTCTCCGATCGTCGCAGCGGCGGTGCTGCATTATCCGGTGTTAATGCTGGTGTCTGCGTGGTCGGCGAAGGCTCGTGGGGTTCCGGCATGCCGTCTACCTGGGCTGGAATTGGGGGGGGTAAGGTGGTGTCTCCGGAGTGCCCGAGGGTGCGAGGTCTCATAAGGAGACAGTGTCCTCCCGCCCGTCTGGGTAAGCCACGTAGGCGTACTGGGGGTTGGCGTGCAGGAGGTTCACCCTCTCGACCAGGGGGTCCGTTTTATGGGCCCTCACGTGCTTTCGCAGCAAGACGGGCCCCGGAGAGGTCAGCCAGGTTGGTAGGGTGGTTCCCGTAGTCGACTTCCTGGGGAAAACAAACATTCGTTCATGGGGGGTGGCGTTAACGGCAGTGCAAAGTAGTGACCGGATGGAGTGCAGCGCTGTCGGGAGGACTTCCTGCCAGCGGGAGGTTGGGAGGCCCTTAGACTTTAAGGCTAAGAGGACGGCCTTCCATACCGTCGCGTTCTCTCTTTCCACCTGGCCGTTCCCTCGGGGGTTGTAGCTGGTGGTCCTACTTGCTGCAATACCTCTCGCTAGTAGGAACTGACGGAGTTCCTCGCTCATGAAGGAGGAGCCCCGGTCACTATGTATATAGTTCGGGAACCCGAACAAGGCGAAGAGGTTGTTCAGGCACTTGATGACCGTGGTACTGGTCATGTCTGGGCAGGGGAAGGGAAACGGGAGTACTCATCAACGATGTTGAGGAAGTACACATTGCGGTCAGATGACGTTAGAGGCCCCTTAAAGTCGATGCTCAGGCGCTCGAAGGGGCGGGTGGCCTTGATCAGGCTTGCTCTGTCCGGCCTATCGAAGTGCGGTTTGCACTCGGCGCAGGTCTGGCAGTTCCTGGTCATGGTCCTGACCTCCTCGATGGAGTAGGTCAGGTTGCGGGCCTTAATGAAATGGTAAAGTCTGGTGACCCCGGGGTGGCAGAGGTCGTTGTGGAGGGTCTGAAGTCTATCAATATGCGCGCTGGCGCATGTAATTCGTGAAAGAGCATCAGGGGGTTCGTTCAGCTTACCTGGCCGGTACAAGATATCATAATCGTAGGTGGATAGCTCGATTCTCCACCTCAAGATCTTGTCATTCTTGATTTTGCCCCTCAGCTTGTTATTAAACATGAAAGCAACCGAACGTTGGTCGGTGAGGAGGGTAAATCGTTTGCCTGCCAGGTAATGCCTCCAGCGCCGTACCGCCTCCACAATTGCCTGGGCTTCCTTCTCGACCGACGAGTGTCGGATCTCGGGGCCCTGTAGGGTCCTTGAGAAGAAGGCCACCGGCCTCCCCTCCTGGTTAAGGGTAGCGGCTAGGGCGAAGTCGGATGCATCGCTCTCCACTTGGAAGGGGATGGACTCATCCACTGCGTGCATTGTGGCCTTGGCTATGTCTCCCTTGATGAGGGAGAAGGCCGCGCACGCTTCCTCCGTGAGGGGGAAGGATGTGGACTTCATGAGGGGTCTGGCTTTGTCCGCATAATTGGGCACCCATTGGGCATAGTAGGCGAAGAGCCCCAGGGTTCTCTTAAGTGCCTTAGGGCAGTGGGGGAGGGGTAGCTCCATGAGGGGGCGCATTCTTTCGGGGTCGGGGCCGATGAGTCCGTTCTCTACTACACAGCCAAGGATGGCAAGGCGCGAGGTGTTAAACACACATTTCTCCTTATTGTAGGTGAGGTTCAGCCATTGGGCCGTACGGAGGAATTTCTCCAGATTCACGTCATGGTCCTGCCGGTCGCGGCCGCAGATGGTGACGTTATCTAGATAGGGGAATGTGGCCTGCAGTCCGTTCTGGTCAACCATCCGGTCCATCTCCCTTTGGAAGACCGAGACCCCGTTGGTGACACCGAAGGGGACCCTAAGGAAGTGGTATAGGCGCCCATTCGCCTCGAAGGCGGTGTACTGGCGGTCCTCGGGGTGGATAGGGAGTTGGTGGTAGGCCGACTTAAGGTCGATGGTCGAGAATACGCGGTATTGTGCAATCTGATTGACCATGTCAGATATGCGGGGAAGGGGGTATGCGTCCAGCTGGGTGTATCTGTTTATGGTCTGGCTGTAGTCGATGACCAGGCGATTTTTATCGCCGGTCTTAACGACCACAACCTGGGCACGCCAGGGGCTGTTGCTCCCCTTGATAATGCCCTCTTTCAGGAGGCGCCGCACCTCAGCTAATGAAGGCTCTGTCCCCAGCGCTGTACTGCCTGCTCTTGGTAGCGACGGGTTTGCAGTCGGGGGTGAGGTTAGCGAACAGGGAAGGTGGCGGCACCTTGAGGGTGGATAGGCTGCAGGTGTTACGCGGTGGGCGGTTTAACATTCGCTGGTTGTCGACTGTGAGTGGGGGGAGGGGTCCACCGTATGCTAGGGTTACACTTTGGAGGTGGGATTGGAAGTCCAGCCCTAGTAGGACGGCAGCGCAGAGCTGGGGGAGGATGAGGAGTTTAAAATTTTTATACTCCGTACCCTTAACCGACAAGGTCACAACACAGTAGCCGCTAATGTCCGTGGCGTGGGACCTCGATGCCATCGAGATTCGGTTGCGCGTTGGCAGGACAGGGAGGGAGTAGTGGCTCACCGTGTCTGGGTGGATGAAGCTCTCCGTGCTTCCGCTGTCGAACAGGCAGGTCGTGGCGTGGCCATTTACTTTGATGTCCATCATCGACTTGGACAGGTGGTGTGGGCGGGCTTGATCCAGAGTGACGGAGGCTAGTGTGTAGGTAAGCGAGTCGTTGTCGTCTGCGGGCGAGGCGGTCGTCGGGTCCGGAGGCCCGGTGGCAGTCGGGCGTGGTGGGTAAAATGGCGTCTCCCACGAGGTAGGACAAAATGGCGGAGAAGATGGCTGCTCCCATAACTCACATGAGGCACTATTGGGGTCGGTTGCCTTATCAAAGATGGCCGCCCCCATGACTCACGTGTGGGGATGCTGGCCTCAGTTGCCTTGAAAGAAGATGGCCGCCCCCACAGTTCGCATGAGGCACTGCTGGCCTCTGAAGATCCGCTCCTGCAGGCCTTAGAGAAGTGGCCTTTCTTCCTGCAGGTTGAGCAGGTAGAGTTCCTGGCTGGGCAGCGCGACCTCGGGTGCTTCTCCTGGCCGCAAAAGAAGCAGCCGGCGGCCCGATCGCGGGTGCCCGATGTCGGAGCCGGTACCGGGGGTGGCGGTCCCGGTCGGGTCCGGGACGCCGACGCTGAGGTAGGTCCCGGGGGCGGCGCTGCGAAGGGTATTGCGGTAGGGGTCGGGCCCGAGTCCCAGGGTCGCGAGCAGTACCTGGAAAACGCCTCCTGGTCCTGATGGGCCACCTCTAGGGAGAGAGCGAGGGCTTCAGCTTTGTCCAGGTCGAGGTCTTTAGCTTCAAGCAGTCTTTGCCGTGAGTGGTCGGACCGTAGGCCTTTCACAAAGGCATCGCGGATATTATCTTCCGTATTTTCAACAGCCGTCACCGCTTTAAAGTCACAGTTCCTGCCGAGTGCTCTTAGCGCCCGTAAAAATTCAGCTACAGACTCTCCTGGCTGTTGCGGGCGGGATCTTAGGAGGTGCCTGGTGTACATGTAATTTACCGGGCTCCGGTACTGCTGTTCCAGTAGGTTGATAGCGGCCTCGTATGTAGTCGTGTCCTGGATGAGTGTGTATACTCTCGGGCTCGCTTGGGCGTTCAGAACTCTTAGTTTGGATCTCTGAGGGACGCCGGATTCTTCCAGGTAGGATTCGAAGCAGCCCAGCCAGTGTTTGAAGTCGAGGGCTGAGTTTGCTGCCTGTGGGTTTAGATCCAGGTACGGTGGTTTGAGGGCTTGCAGCCAAGCCGGCTGGTGTAGCCCGGTGTCTGAAAGCTGCTGTGGCTGTGCTTCTGGGAGGGCTTCTGGCTGGCCAGTAGTAGACATCTTTAAAATTTAGTCAATAAAATTGATATACCTATCAATTCGTCCAATAAAAAGCGACGAGTTAGGAACGTAACTAAAGGTTTTTATTGACTAAATAACAGAGCCCACCCTCGTGGGTGATCGGGTCCAACAAGGAGGAATACCAGCCAGTCGACTACCTTTATACCTGGGCAGGTAGGTGGAGCCATGGGCGGAGTCGGAGGTGGTCAGCCCAGGTATAACAGCGCGACAAGAGGCGACCTCGTATAGTGATACAACAGTGAGAACAGTGAGAACAATACAACAGTGATAACTATAGTGTAACGATAGTGAACGATAAAAGTGGTTTACCACAGAGGCCGAAGGCTGCTTTGAGGGGCGGGGGAAGCACCCCTGGCCCACAAGGAGTGCTGTAAAAAGCACTTGCCTTCTGGAGCCAGCAGCCTTCATTTCGTTGATGAGTTTACCGAGCCCTGGGAAACTCGGCCGGCAACTGTTGAATTTAAATCAGGCTCCAACATGGCACAGTGGGAGACTGATTTAAATATGTTAATGAAGTATCCTGCCACTCGAGGGCAGGACACTCGCACGACATGCTATCCACCATGATGAAAACAATTGGTTTGTACGTGGTGGGTTGGGGGACGAGCGGTCACCCGATCTGCGTTTGGTGTCTCTAATGTAGAGGAGACTGCATCGTGAGCAGCGAATACAGTATACTAAATTGAAAGAAGTACAAGTAAATCGCTGTTCAGGGTCCTGGATGGTGGGAAGGGAAGAGGTGTTGCATCTCCTGCACTTGCACGGGTAGGTGCCGTGGGAGGGGAGGGGGTGTTGGGGGTGATTGATGAGTGGACCAGGGTGTCACGGAGGGAACGATCCCATCAGAATACTGGGAGGGGAAGATTTGTTTGGCGGCAGACTGGGTGGGTCTGCCAGATTGGGTGACCGCTTTGTGGAACATCTCTTCAGTCCGCAAGCGTGACCCCGTGCTTCCGGTCGCTGGTCATTTTAATTCTCTGCCCCACTCCCACTCTGGCGTCTCTGTCCTCGGCCTCCTACACTGTTCCAATGAAGCTCAATGTAAGCTCGAGGAACAGCACCTCGTCTTTTGATTAGGCACTTTACAGCCTTCTGGTCTCCTCATTGAGTTCAACAATTTCAGATCATAACCTCTGCTGCCATTTTTTCGACCTAACTCCATATACCTGCCTTTGGCCCATATCCCTTAATACCTTTGGTTAACAAAAATCTATCAATCTCAGATTTAAAATTAACAATTGATCTAGCACCAATTGCCGTTTGCGGAAGAGAGTTCCAAACTTCTACCACCTTTTGTGTGTAGAAGTGTTTCCTAATTTCACTCCTGAAAGGTCTGCCTCTAATTTTTAGACTATGCTCCCTAGTCCTAGACTCCCCAACCAGCGGAAATAGTTTCTCTCTATCTACCCTATCTGTTCCACTTAATATCTTGCAAACTTCGATCCGATCACCCCTTAACTTTCTAAATTCCAGGGATTACAGCCCTAATTTGTGTAATCTTTCCTCTTAATTTAACCCTTGAAGTCCGGGTATCATTCTGGTAAACCTATGCTGTACTCCCTCCAAGGCCAATATATCCTTCCTAAGGTGTGGTGCCCAGAACTGCTCACAGTGCTCCAGGTGTGATCTAACCAGGGCTTTAAAAAAAAAAAAAAAAAAAAAAATTTGGGGGGGGGGGATGTGGGCGTCGCTGGCAAGGCCAGCATTTATTGCCCATCCCTAGTTGCCCCTGAGAAGGTGGTGGTGAGCCGCCTTCTGAACCGCTGCAGTCCGTGTGGTGAAGGTACTCCCACAGTGCTGTTAGGGAGGGAGTTCCAGGATTTTGACCCAACGACGATGAAGGAACGGCCGATATATTTCTAGGTCAGGATGGTGTGTGACTTGGAGGGGAACTTGGAGGTGGTGGTGTTCCCATGCGCCTGCTGCCCTTGTCCTTCTAGGTGGAAGAGGTCGCGGGTTTAGGAGTTGCTGCCAAAGAAGCCTTGGCAAGTTGCTGCAGTGCATCTTGTAGATGGTGCGCACTGCAGCCACGGTACGCAGGTGGTGGAGGGAGTGAATGTTTAAGGTGGTAGAGGTGCCAATCCAGCGGGCTGCTCTCTCCTGGATGGTGTCTAGCTTCTTGAGTGTTGTCAGAGCTGCACTCATCTAGACAAGTGGAGAGTATTCCATCACACTCCTTACTTGTGCCTTGTAGATGCTAGAAAGGCTTTGGGGAGTCAGGAGGTGAGACATTCGCTGCAGGATACCTAGCCTCTGACCTACTCTTGTTGATGGTGGGGGATTTGGTGATGGTAATGCCATGCTGTGAGGAGGATGTCGTGAAACTCCAGTACGATTTGGACAGGTTGGGTGATTGGGCAGAAACATGGCAAATGCAGTATAATGTGGATAAATGTGAGGTTATCCTCTTTGGTGGCAAAAACAGGAAGGCAGACTATTATTTGAATGGCAATAGATTGGGAGAAGGGGAAGTGCAGAGACCTGGGTGGTGTTGTGCACCAGTCGCTGAAGGTAAGCATGCAGGTGCAGCAGGCGGTTAAGGCAGCAAATGGTGTGTTGGCCTTCATAGCAAGAGGGTTTGAGTACAGGAACAAGGATGTCTTGCTGCAGTTGTACAGGGCCTTGGTGAGACCGCACCTTGAGATTTGTGTGCAGTTTTGGTCACCTTATCTGAGGAAGGATATTCTTGCCATGGAAGGAGTGCAGCGAAGATTCACCAGGCTGATACCTGGGATGGCAGGAATGACGTATGAGGAGAGATTGTGTCGATTGGGCTTATACTCACTGGAGTTTAGAAGATTGAGAGGGGATCTCATCGAAACCTATAAAATTCTGTCAGGCCTGGACAGACTAGATGCAGGAAAGATGTTTCTGATGGCCAGGGAGTCCAGAACCAGGGGTCATAGTCTAAGGATAAAGGGGTAAGCCATTTAGGACTGAGATGAGGAGGAATTTCTTCACCCAGAGAGTGGTGAACCTGTGGAATTCTCTGCCACAGAGGGTGGTGGAGGCCAGTTCATTAAATATATTCAAGAAGGAGTTGGATATATTTCTTAAGGCTAAGGGGATCAAGGGATATGGGGAGAAGGCAGGGACAGGGTACTGAATTTGGATGATCAGCCATGATCTCATTGGCGGAGCAGGCTCGAGGGGCCGAATAGCCTACTCCTGCTCCTATCTTCTATGTTTCTATGAATGTCATGGGGCGGTGTTTAGACTCTTGCTTGTTGGAGATGGTCATTGCCTGGCACTTCTGTGGCGTGAATGTTACCTGCCACTTATCAGCCCAAGCCTGAACATCGTCCAGGTCTTGTTGCATGCAGGCATGGACTGCTTCATTATCTAAGGAGTTGTGAATGTGAATGCCACTGAACACTGTGTAGGGCTTTGTATAGCTGCAGCATAATTTCTACCCCATGGTATTCTAGTCCTCTAGATATAAAGGCCAGCATTCCATTAGCTTTTTTGATTATTTTCTATATCTGTTAATAACATTTTAATGATCTGTGTACCTGGGCCCCCCAAGTCTCTTTGGACCTCCACTGTTTTTAGCCTTTCACCATTTAGAATACCCTGTTCTATCCTTTTTAGGTCCACAGTGGATGACCTCACATTTGCCACAGTTTTGCCCATTCACTTAATCCTTTGTAATTTTATGCTTTCATCTACAATGCCACCTATCTTTGTGTCATCAGCAAATTTGGATACAGTATATGGCTTTCTATGCCATCATCTAAGTCGTTAATAAATACTGTGAATAGTTGAGGCCTCAACACAGATCCCTGCGGGACACCACTAGTCACATCCTGCCAATTTGAGGACCCACCCATTATCCCTACTCTGTCTCCTGCCGCTCAGCCAATTTCCTAACCAGGTCAATAATCTGCCTTCAATTCCATGGGCTTCTACCTTAGTTAACAGTCTCTTATGTGGGACTTTATATGGACTTCCAGAAGGCATTTGATAAATAATATCCATAGATATTCCCCTGTCCACTACTTTAGTCACCTCCTCAAAAAATTCAATCACATTTGTCAGGCATGACCTACCTTTCACAAATACTTGTTGACTCTCTGATCAACTGAAAAATGTTGAGGTGTTCAGTCACCCTATCCTTAATTATAGACTCTAGTAATTTCCCAACAACAGGTGTTGGGCTGGTTTCCCTCTCTTGCCATTCTTAAACAGTGGAGTGACGTGCACAATTTTCCAATCTAAAATCTTAAAGGCATGTTATGTTTGACAAGTTTAACAAATCTATGCTGGCTGCCTTTAAATTTAATTCATAAAATCCTATATGCTGATTCATTTTATTTTGAATTGTTGATTCTAAGCGTTTTCCTGCAACTGTTGTTATAGAAGTGTGAGATAATGCATTTGAGGAGAGCTAACAAGGCAAGCGAATACACAATAATGGTAGGATACTGAGAAATCTAGAGGAACAGGGACCTTGGAGTGCATGAGTGAAGGTAGCAGGACAGATAGATAAGGTGGTGAAGAGGGCATACGGAATACTTTCCTTTATTAGCCAAGGCATAGAATACAAGAATAGAGAGGTTATGCTAGAACTGTATGAAATACTAAAATAAATACAGAAAATGCTGGAAATACTCGGGTCAGGCAGCATCTGTGAAGAGAGAAACATAGTTAACATTTCAGTTCGATGACCCTTCGTCAGAACTGGAAAAAGCTGGAGATGGAACAGGTTTTTAAGCAAGGGCAGGGCAAGGTGGGAGGGGAGAAGAGGAAAGAACAAAAGGGAAGGCCTGTGATAGGATGAAAGGCAGGAGAGATTAAGAGACAAAAGGAATGATGGTACAAGGGTTAGGGTGTATAAAACACTAGTTAGGCCACAGCTAGAGTTCTGCGTACAGTTCTGGTCACCACATTACAGGAAAGGTGTGTTTGCATGAGAGAGAGTACCGAGGAGATTTATGAGGATGTTGCCAGGACTAGAGAATTTTAGCTATGAAGAAAGGATTGGATAGGCTGGGGTTGTTTTCTTGGGAACAGAGGAGGCTGAGGGGAGACTTAATTGAGATGTATAAAATTATGAGGGGCCTAGATGGATAGGAAGGACCTATTTCCCTTAGCAGAGAAGTCAATAACCGGGGGCATAGATTTAAAGTAATTGGTAGAAGGATTAGAGGGGAGTTTTTTTTTAAATGTTTAATTCATTGATGGGATGTGTGCGTCGCTGGCTGGCTAGGCCTGCATTTAGTGCCCATCCCTAATTGCCCTTGAGAAGATGGTGGTGAGCCACCTTCTTGAACCGCTGCAGTCCATATGGTGTAGGTACACCCACAATGCTGTTAGGAAGGGAGTTCCAGGATTTTGGCCCAGCGACAGTGAAGGAACGGCGATACAGGTCCGAGTCAGGATGGTGTGTGGCTTGGAGGGGAACTTGTAGGTGGTGATGTTCCCATGCGTCTGCTGCCCTTGTCCTTCTAAGTGGTAGAGGTCGCGGGTTTGGAAAGTGCTGTTGAAGGAGCTTTGGCGAGTTGCTGCAGTGCGTCTTGTAGATGGTACACACTGCAGCCACAGTGCGCCGGTGGTGGAGGGAGTGAATGTTGAAGGTGGATGGAGTGCCAATCAAGCGGGCTGCTTTATCCTGAATGGTGTCGAGCTTCTTGTGTTGTTGGAGCTGCACTCATCCAGGCAAGTGGAGAGTATTCCATCACACTCCTGACTTGTGCCTTGTAGATGGTGGAAAGGCTTTGGGGAGTCAGGAGGTGAGACACTCGCCGCAGAATTCCCAGCCTCTGGCCTGCTCTTGTAGCCACAGTATTTATATGGCTGGTCCAGTTGATGAGAAATTTTTTTCACCGAGAGGGCGGTGGGGGTCTGGAACTCACTGCCTGAAAGGGTGGTAGAGGCAGAAACCCTCATCACAGTTAAAAAGTACATGGATATGCACTTGAAGTACTGTAACCTACAAGGCTATGGACCAAGATCAAGTAAGTAGTCAAGAAACTACACTGTAAATTTGTAATTAGGTAACTTAGTTTAATTAAATTTAATTAAATCAAACAAGGTCATATAGGGATGGCAGCTGTGACTGAGAACTCCGAAGGTTGTGTTGCCAGCCCGGTGCCTGGGTTAAAGACATCTCCTCGCGGCTGGAGGCGAACTTGGAGGGGGAGGATCTAGTTGACTTGGTCCACGTCGGAACCAACGACATAGGTAGAACTAGGAATGAGGTTCTGAGGGAGTTTGAGGAGCTAGCATCCAAATTAAAAAGCAGAACCTCAAAGGTAATAATCTCTGGATTGTTACCTGAGCCATGTGCAAATGGGCATAGGGACAAACAAAGTAGAGGTTTAAATGCGTGGCTCAAAGAGTGGTGTGGGAGGAAGGGTTTCAGTTCATGGGAAAGAAGGAGCTGTTCCATTGGGATGGGCTCCACTTAAACCAGGCTGGGACCAGTGTCCTGCCAAACCGAATAACTAGGGCAGTAGACAAGGCTTTAAACTAATGAAGAGGTGGTGGGAGGATTCAGGAAAGGGTAAATTTAAAAGCAGCAAGAAAAATGTCACGGCTCTAGAGCAGAGCACAGTTTTGGGTAAAAATAAGCAGAGTTGGTCAGGAAGGGAGAGAGAGAACAGCCTGATAGAAAGCCGGAGAAATTATTAATATTGTTATTTATCATTATCATTATTGTTATCTTATCAGTATTATTACTACTATTAGATAGATATATGTGCATGCCTCATGAAATTTATACTAAATCATCATTTAGCATTATAGAAAATAGTGTTTCCACACTCATCCCACAAAATAGGTCCATTTTATTTCGTTTTATTGAACTATATAAATGCGTTCTTTCCACATAAGCTGCTGGAATATCCAGGGCCTCCGCTCCTCAACTTTTGGGATGAAGAGTACAGACCCTGAATTCCTAAAAGCTATAAAAGACATTGATATAATTGTGTTAACAGAAACATGGTGCCAAAAGGACATGCCGACCCACTGTCCCCCAATGTACCATGAAATTATTGTGCCTTCAGTAAAGAACATTAAGACACGCAAGGGCAGAACCTCCGGGGGAATCCTGGTGTGGTATAAAGGAGAACTGAACAAACACATCTCACCGATAAAACAGGGAAAATCACACGTATGGCTAAAATTAGATAAAAATATAGGAATAGTAAAAAACGATGTTTACTTATGTGCGATCTACATACCTCCAATAGAATCGCCATATTTTGAAGAGGAGATATTTGACACTCTCCACATGGAAATCAGCCATTTCCAGGCCCAAGGAAAGGTGCTACTATGTGGGGACCTAAATGCAAGGACAGGATGTGAACCTGACTTCATAGACCCACAGGGCAACAACCATGTGTTTGGCCAGACCCCTCTATATGTCACACCAGCCATCGCAAACCGAAACAACCTCGATTGTGAAATAAATAAAAGCGGTAGGGAGGTAGTGCAACTCTGCCGAGCCTTAGGCCTGTACATAGTTAACGGTAGGTTCAGAGGGGACTCCTTAGGGAGACTCACATATTCCTCAACTCTTGGGTCTAGTGTGGTGGATTATACAATCACTGACCTGGACCCCTGCGATATCAACGCATTCACTGTCAGGCAGCAATCCCCCCTCTCAGACCATAACCAAATAAATGTGTACCTTAAACTTTCTGCCCAAACTACAGACACAAAAAAGGAACCCAGTAAGCTACATAAAATAAACCAGACATACAGATGGGCCCCAGACAGTGGAGATAAATTCATCACAGCACTAAATTCACCTGATCTCACAAGTAAAATTTCAAAATTTAAAGAAAATCTATATGAGATCACCAGAGATGGGGTAAACATGGCCATAGAGGATATAAATATGATCTTTCATGAGGCAGCTGTAAAAGCCGACCTCGTGAAACAGAAGAGGAAGAGTCACAAAAGACAAAATAAAAATAAGAAATGGTTTGACCACGAATGCAAAAATGCCAGAAAAGACCTGAGAAAAATATCAAACCAAAAGCATCGCCAACCAAACAATCCGGACCTACGTACTAGATACAATGAAACCCTCAAAAGATATAAACACACCATTAGGAACAAAACACAAAACTATACCCACAAAATACTAGAAGAAATTGAAAACTCCACCAACCCAAAACAATTCTGGGAAATGTGGAATAACCTGAGTACAACACAATTGCAAGCATTACCAATCCAAGATGGCGACATCTGGAGAACACATTTTGAAAACCTCTACAAAGACATCCCAATAAACGAAACAAACCCAAGTCAACATCAGGTCACAGAAAAACTCCACACATTAGAAGCAACAATCAAAGACAACCAAAACCCTCTAGACTCCCCAATCACATGGAAAGAAATGGCCACAAAAACAAAATCTCTCCACCTAAAGAAAGCCTGTGGCCCAGACAACATCAAAAATGAAATGCTCAAGTTCAGCAATATGGAGATGCAGGGTGCGGTACTCAAATTATTCAACATCATATTACGTTCAGGCTGTTTTCCCGATATCTGGTGCCAAGGACTAATCTCCCCCATATATAAAAGCGGAAACAAATCAGACCCAAATAACTACCGCGGCATCTGTGTCAACAGTTGTCTAGGGAAGTTATTCTGCAGTATTCTAAATAGTAGATTACTTGATTTTCTTAACAAACATAATATCCTCAGAAAAAACCAAATAGGCTTTCTTCCAAAACACCGCACCGCCGACCATATCTATACCCTTCACACCCTCATTGAAAAACATATACACCAAACAAAAAATGGGAAAATATTCGCCTGTTTCATCGACTTCAAGAAAGCCTTTGACTCTATATGGCACGAAGGGCTCTATTATAAACTTCTTCAATGTGGAATAGGGGGCAAAGTCTATGACCTTATTAAATCAATGTATCTGAAAAACAAATGCGGGGTCAAAATTGGAGACAAACGCACCGATTTCTTCACCCAGAGAAGAGGCGTCCGGCAGGGCTGCAATTTGAGCCCGACCCTGTTCAACATATACATAAATGAATTAGCAGACATGCTGGAGCAAAGCGAGTCACCAGGTCTCCGTCTCCTAGATGGAGAAGTGAAATCCCTGTTCTATGCGGACGACCTGGTTCTGCTGTCTCCCACAGAACAGGGATTACAGCAACAACTAGACCTACTCGACAAATACTGCCAAAATTGGGCTCTAACAGTAAATCTAAAGAAAACCAACATCATGATTTTTCAAAAAAGGCCCAGATGTCAGGAAAACAAATACCAGTTTACCCTCAGTGATATCACTATAGGACACACTATGAGCTACACCTACCTTGGTCTAACTATTACAGCATCAGGGAGCTTCAGCATAGCAGTGAATGCACTAAAAGAAAAAGCCCGAAGAGCCCTATATGCAATAAAAAGAAAATTCTACAACATCCAAATCCCAATCAAAATCTGGCTCAAAATATTTGACAGCATAATCCTGCCCATTGCACTGTACGGTAGTGAAGTATGGGGCCCGCTAAATCACCAAAGCTACACTAAATGGGAAAAACATACAATAGAAGCCCTACATGCAGAATTCTGCCGAAGCATCCTTCGCACCCAAAGGAAAACGCCAACAAATGCATGCAGAGCCGAACTAGGCAGATACCCACTGATAATAAACATCCAAAAACGAGCACTAAACTTCCTAAATCACCTCAAATCTAGCTCCCCAGACACCCTTCATTTCAAAGCCTTTCAGACCCAAGAGCTAAACCCAGAAAAGAGTCCCCTGAGTCAGCTGCTACGGAAACTAAGTACTCAGCCGGACCCTGACCAGCCCCAGACCAACACAGCCGCCCAAACACCAATCCGAGTGAACCAAATCATTAAAAAATGCAAAGAAACCTACCTGGAACATTGGAACAAAATAACCGAAAGCCAAAGCAGATTAGAATGTTACCGGGCCCTAAAAAGAGAATATAAACTGGCAGACTACCTCACGACCATCAGAGACACAAAACAGAGACAGACCCTCACCAGGTACAGACTAAGCGACCACCAACTGGAAATTGAAAAAGGCAGATACAAGAAATCCTGGCAGCCTAGAGAGAATAGAATATGCGATCAATGTCTGGCTGGCGAGGTTGAAACAGAAATGCATTTCCTCCTAAAATGCGAAAAATTCAACACATCAAGAAACATATTATTCAACAAGCTAAGCCAAACAACCCCAGATTTCAAGGAATTGGATGATCTGTCAAAATTGAGATTAGTCCTAGGAGAAGGAGACAGACCATACCTTGGGGCCAAATATGTAACAACATGTCACAACCTGAGGACTGTTTAAAATTAAGACTGTTTAAAATTAATATTGAACGTACCAAATGAAGTACAAAGACTGTTTAAAATTAATATTGTTTAAAAGTAATATTGTATATACCCAACAAATGTCAAATCGATTGACACCTACAGAATGTTGGAAAACTGTACCTTTTTGCTATGTAAGCTTTGGCAATATGGTTCTCTGTAAACTTTCATGCCAATAAAGCATTTTAATTGGAATTGGAAATTGGAGTAACAAAGGTAATAGGGCATCAGGGAAAAATAGAAATACAGTAAGTCAAAGCTAAAGGCACTACATCTGAATGCGCAAAGCATTTGCAACAAAATAGGTGAATTAATAACGCAGATAGAAATTAATAGGTTTGATCAAATAGCCATTATGGAGACGTGGTTGCAATGTAGCCATGGTTGGAACTAAATATTCCAGGATACTTAACTTTTAGAAGAGATAGGCAAATTGGAAAAGGAGGAGGGGTAGCCCTGATAATACAGGATGGGATAAAGACAGCAGAGAGAAAGGATCTTAGCTCTGAAAATCAAGTAGAATCAGTTTGGGTGGAGCTAAGAAACCGCAAGGGGCAGAACACATTGGTGGGAGTTGTTTATAGGCCCCCAAACAGTAGTTGTGAAATAGGGCAGAGTATAAATCAGGAAATTAAAGGCGCATGTAACAAGCAAATATATCGCCGATCCTTTATCGTCGCTGGGTCAAAACCCTGGAACTCCCTACCTAACAGCACTGTAGGAGCACCTTCACCACACGGACTGCAGCGGTTCAAGAAGGCAGCTCACCACCACCTTCTCGAGGGCAATTAGGGATGGGCAATAAATGCTGGCCTCGCCAGGGACGCAAGCATCCCGTATATAGACAAGCTAAGTGAGTGGGCAAGAATATGGCAAAAGCCTTTCCACCATCTACAAGGCACAAGTAAGGAGTGTGCTGGAATACTCTCCTTGTCTGGATGAGTGCAGCTCCAACAACACTCAAGAAGCTCGACACCATCCAGGACAAAGCAGCCCGCTTGATTGGCACTCCATCCACCACCTTAAAACCTACCTCTTTGACCAAAGTTTTTGTCACCTGCCATAATTTCTCCTTATGTGGCTGGGTGTCAGATTTTTTTGTCTTGTAATAATCCTGTGAAGTGCCTTAGGACGTTTTACTATGTTAAATGCACTATATAAATATAAGTTGTTGTATTTATCTTGTACTTGGCCTTTAGGATCTTGAATAATTCTGCAACACTCAAGCCATCTTATCAGTTTTTTTCTGACTGGTTCCAGGTGCGGGTGCCACGGTCAGTCCACTGTTGGCTTATAATGTCCATGCTGCTGATCTAACAATTATGAAGTAGTCACTGCAAGGTATAATAATGAGGGCTGAATTTTGTGTAAAGGTGTTCCTAATGAAATGGTGCGATTTTACAGTCTGTGTCGATTTTATACCTTGCAGGAATATCCAACTCTTACCACCTTCTTTGAAGGAGAAATCATCAGTAAAAAACATCCATTTTTAACAAGAAAATGGGATGCAGATGAAGATGTAGATCGAAAACATTGGGTAAGTAAGAAATATTTTACACTTTCACTTTGCTTTTTTAGACATTGACCTGGATATTAACGGATGTGGGGTATGTAGGTTTGAGGAATTTCGGACGGGAAACCCGGAAGTCCGGATTTCCCCGCATGCAGTGGAGTTTTAATTCCACAGCATGCGTCTTTTGTATTTGACAGATTCCCTGGCCAGAAGTCGGCCTGATTGACAGGTTTGGCTTCCATTTGGGTGAGGAGGTCTCCGGAGCAAGCCTCAGGAACATCTAGGTCCGATCCATGACCCTGGGAGGGGGGTCTGATCATGTGGGCCTTTGTATAGGGTGGGGGGGGGGGTGAAGTTTGGGGGGCTGAGGGAAGCCCTCATGCTCTTCCTGGCCCACAAGCAGTGCTGTAAAGGCGCTTACCTTTTCCCCAAAGCTGTCCTCGCCTCCTTCTGCTGCTGGGTTTCCCGACGCCCGGCCAGCCACTATAAAACCTGCAAAGCAGGTTAAATCAGAGGGTTCTGATGTAGGGTCCCAGACCTGAAACGTTAACCCTGTTTCTCTCTCCACGGATGCTGCCTGGCCTGCTGAGTATTTCCAGCATTTTCTGTTGTTAAATCAGAGGCTGCCAGCCTCATTAAAGTATTTAAATTGCCAACTCTCTTCCTGGGAGCAGGTAGGCTACCTGCCCCTTGTCCCATCTCTGTTAAATCCAGAAATAGGTGGGTTGGGGTCGGGTTTCGGATTTTAAAAATTTTAACATCAGACACAACCCCAACCCACCAGTTTTTGGGTGCTAAAATTCAGCCCTTTATGTTTTGTATTGTTTTGCATGAACATTGTGTTTATCAAAGTGAAAGATACTGCTGCTGGGAAGTAGAATATTGATCACTCTTAGGTCAGGTATAGCATGAGACTGGGTGTAAAATAAAGTTCCTATTCTCCTCCAACAACATGTCTCAGCCCCAGCCATAGAAGAGCCCCCCCTGTCATTTTTCCATTTTGCTTACCAGGCATTCCATGTAAATATGACTGTCAATTACAGGAAACTTTGTTATATCCGGCACCAACGGGACCGAGCTGTTGCCGATCTATCAAAACTGCCGGACATACAAAGTTAATGTTGAAGCATATGGAGGTTTTCATCTCCGTACCTGACAACAAACACTGTTGCTTAGCAACAGCTTCAAACAGTCGGCCCGTACCTTGGAAGCGTCTCTGTAGCTTAGCAACAGCTTGAGAGAGACTTTCCAGAGCCCGACTGTTGAAAACAAAGCCACGAGAAGAAAAAAAACCTAACAAAACGGCTCCTGATTTCTGCCGGTAGATCGAGGTTTCCGGACATACAACCTCCGGATAAACCAAAGTTTCCTGTAGTACTAAATTGAGGTACTTTTTACTGTGTAAAAATGTCATTAGACATGTAACATGCTGCGCCACGGAGGGGTAGAAAGTGGGGCTCCACCTGTAGTTTCCCTATGTGGTGAGTTTCCAGTCTCAACATAATGCTGACATGGGATGCCAGAAGTTGCTGAGGTAGGCCAGGCACGTCTCAATGAAAGGCAATGTTTGAGAAATGGTCACTCCAGTTCACCTGTGCACCTAGCTAAAGAGTGACATTGACAAAGACCTGGAGAAAATTAGTGGTCTTTTGTCATACGTCTTTCACCAGCAACGAAGTTTATTTAAGCATCTGTGAGCTGGAAACTTAAAGCACAAGATGGTCAGCCCAAGCAGTGCTCAGAATAACAAGCTAGTGCTCTCTAACCCAGGGATGCTGAGATGTAGCCACCATCCCCACCCCTCAATTGCTGCCTTGACTGCAATCACCTAACTCAACACAGACCATCGAGAGAACCTGGGACCGTCTAGTCTGTGTGGCTCAATGCTACACCAGGCAATGTTTTTACCCACTTGCTGTCAGAGGTGCTAAATCTATTTTTAAAATCCATGAGGTTTCTGTGCTCCTCATGGAGAATTCCATCTTTGCAATATTTCTGATTCTAGTATATGGAAGAATGATGTTTGTTGGAAGTTGCTGGTTGTTGAGGCTCCAAGGAAAAACATTTCATTTCCAGAGTCAAACAAAACCTTACAAAAGTAGCAGAAATGTAGCCTGAATCGGGCGAAGAGGGACTTTAAAAAAAAAAAAAAAAAAAAAAAAATTGAAGGTGAGCCCACTAAAGATTTTTATCCTGAAAAATTCTTTTAAAACCAGCATCTCTGGAAATTGAAATTTAACAATAAATGCTATAGGAATAGCTGACCGCCTTTAACATGCAGGCTAAAAACTATTTCTGGGCTGTTAGGACCACCAACCAGATAACTTGTTCAGTGGTAGCACTTCCTGTTTTAAAAACATTTCAAAAGTTGAAGTGGTCATGTCTATGATGTGACTGTGCCAATCTTTATGGTTTAGGGCATCATTTGGTTTTGAAACTGGACACTTTTTGGAATCAAGCTTTCAACTAGAGGCTGATTTTTTAAAAATGTGGCAAAACAGACTGTGGGGCCCAAGAAAATCACCCTATACATTATTACATAAGTGTTATTTTCTTATTGAATCCTTGTTGGGGTCATTTCAGTCCCTCTCTTCTGAATTCTAACCTTCCTGATGCACCTTCAATTCCTTGTGACTCCTACACTGCTGCAGGATTTTAAAGTGTTGGCTGAGCAGTGCTTTGGCTTTTTGATGTCGTTTTCCAGCTTTTTTTGTTTTTTTTTCCAGGGGAAATTCTTGGCATTTTACCAATATGCGAAAACATTTAACTCCGACGAGTTTGATTATGAAGAGTTAAAGAACAGTGATTTTGTCTTCATGAGGTGGAAGGTAACATGGATTATTTAAGTGTGTGTGTTGAAGCCTATGCTTTATTCTAACAGGCAAATATACAAGATCTGTGACCAAACTCTAGCACTATAATTTTATTTGGTGTATAAGAGTGAAGCCAGGGTAAAGGCTTCAAAATATTTTTTTAATTACTCTGGTTGCTGCTGTGAGCAAGAAAAAGGCCTGGTGAACTTGTGCTAAGCTTCTAAGGGACAAATTCAAAGGCTTTCCATGACCTAATACCTGCCAACAACCTGCCTTAATAGATGATCAATTCTTGGTGTTTAAATTTTATCTCTCTCCCATCCTGTCCTGAAGTTGCTGACTCATGCTGTTATGATTCCACAGGCACTGTGGCTTTATGGTACCTCTTCCAAGTGTCCGTTCTTCATATAATTGTGTTAGGCTATTTGACAATTGGAATGCACTAAGATCTTGTACCTAAAGATGCACTTTCCTACTGGAATCACTGGATAGTGATCAGGAGCAGGAACCCTAATTAATTTTCCCAATTGTAAAGCCCTTACAAGCTGACTCAGCATAGGTGAGGGATTGAAGCTGGGACCTTCATGCTCTGTCTCAGTACACTTGGTGACGCAACTGTCAACAGGGCGATTACTAGTATAATTACTGTCTTCATGGGGCAACTTTCCCCATAATGATACTGGAGAGAGTTCCACAAGCAGGAAAAGTGTTGAAAACCTCACTGCAGGTATTGTGTGCAGACTGTTTGGGTTGATGCGTTATGTTCAAGTACAGCTGGAGATCTTTTGGTAGAATAAGTAATGGCTCTATCATATCTGCAATGCTGCAGAGGTTGAGCACTAGCATGAAGTATGACTGCACGACTCTGGACTATTTTTATTTAAAGAATAACATTTTTTTCTCTAGTCTGCTGAACTGGATTACAATAATCTACCACTAAATATATGTCTTAAAAATACTAAATGTAGAATACTATTGGGGTGACTTTCCATGGCATTTTTCCTGCTCAGCTTCTGTGACCTCAGTGAAAACCCCATTTCCATGCATAACCGGGACTTTCACCGAAGTTATAGCTGTGAGGAATTTCACCCCCTAAATATCTCAAAAAATTGTGAGTTTCATATAGATCTGTTCTCCCCTCCCCAAGAAGGGAGGGGATGACCCAGGAAGGATATCTTAATCTGAAGAGCACTTGCATAGATGTGTAGAGTGAGGAGTAAATGTTTTCATGAGAATTGTTATGTTTGATCCAATTTCCTGATGTACAAACTATGGAGGTGCTGTGTTATATAGGTTTGTGTATGAAGTAGATGAGGAAATTTCACTAGGGAGAAAAGTGGGAAGCTACATTCATTTCAAAACAAACTGTTCTGCCCTTGGTCCTTTGAAAGCACGTGACCTTCCTTCATCTCAAAGGGGGCTATGTGGCCTGTGGCCAGATATCTGCTATTGCTGCTCTGAAATGACTCGTAGTCGTTGTCTATCTTCCTTCAACCTCAACTTTAATTTACTCTTGCATCTACTTCAATCTCACCTCTTTGTTTCCCTCACCTGCCAGCCCACTCAAAAAAAAAAAAAAAAAAAAAAATCCCAGCTGAGATTGGGACCACTTTGTGAGGAAAAGCCAGGTTGTGCCAGTGTCTATGTATTAGCTAAAATACATAAAAAATTGTGTTTTTTTTGTAAAAGCAATAACTTCAGGCTTGTTAATTGTGGTAAACCACTGTTATTGTTGTTCACCGTTGTTGTTGTTGTTGCACATTGTTGTACCCTTGCATGCCTCAGCATGTCTCTGCTGGCTCCGCCCCTGGCTCCACCCACAGGCCCAGGTATAAAGGTGATTGCCCTGCAGCCCCCTGCCTTCTTGGAACCCAGTCAACCACGAGAGGCATGCTCTGTTCTTTGCTAATAAAAGCCTTTTAGTTACTCTCCTAACTCTCTGTCTTTTATGAGTAATTGATAGCGCATCATTAATAAAAGCAAATTAACAAACCACAATGTACCTTATCTATATACCTCTTCCATTCCCCTTCTACACTTCCTTACATTATACAAAAAAATGGAGTAATCTTGTCAGACATCATTAAGCACACTGAAATGTCCCTGTCTCTAATACATTATATATGATATTTTTTATGTTCGTTGAGGGTTCTTCTAGAGTTGGAAGTTGCACTTTCCAGGGTATAATTGATTATCAACCTATTAGCTCAAATATCATGCTGCTTCTGAGTTTTTGACACCTATATTTTGTTTTCCCCAGCACAGTGGGAGAATAATGCTCAAGTCAAAACAAGCAACTTAAGGGTACCATTTTCCCTGTTTTCTCTTTCTAGTAGGCCAACTGTTCTTACTGGGCCTGATGGAGGCCTGCATGTTCCAATGTCACAACAGTTTGGGCACCCTTGGATAATTGTCCTGGATGCCACTTGTGGTGTGGAGTTGGCCTTCTTTATATTGCTAGGCGGCAGTAGTATCATGCACCAATTGCTGAGGCAAATTATCAAGGTAAAACTGCTCTTGCATGTTAGTAGATCCAGCTCTGTTGAATTGTATTCATGCATCTCTTGGAACTCATTGAAAAATTAATCCAAAAAGGCAATTCTTGGATCCCATGGAATTGTGCTTTGTGGTTTCAGCTTTATAACTTAATTCTTAAAGTTCTATATCATGGGGCATTCCCAGTGTAAATGTAATCAAGCTCCCATTTTAACCTGATGTCTCCCAGCATTAGAAGTGCGTATACCCATTGTAACCAATCTGCCTGGTCATGAGTATGATTTAACTGCCTTATCGTGCAGAAGTTGGAGACTGCCCTTAGAGAAGTTTGTGTGTATAAATGCACCATTTAAATCTTTTTCCATAAACTAGTGTTACTCCAATATAGTCTGAGCTATAATAACAGAAAATGCTGGAAAAACTCAGCAGGCCAGGCAACATCCATGGAGAGAGAAATAGAGTCAATGTTTCGGGTCGAAACCCTGAGCTATATTCATTAAAGTCATAAATGACATCCTTTGTGACTGTGACAAAGGTAAACTATCCCTCCTTGTCCTTCCTGACTTGTCTGCAGCCTTTGACACGGTTGATCACTCCATCCTTCTCCAATGCCTCTCTACCATCGTCCAGCTGGGTGGGACTGCACTCGCCTGGTTCCATTCTTATCTATCTAATCGTAGCCAGAGAATCACCTGCAACGGCTTCTCTTCCCGCTCCCACATCGTTACCTCTGGTGTCCCCCAAGGATCTATCCTTGGCCCCCTCCTATTTCTCATCTACATATTGCCCCTTAGCGACATCATCCAAAAACACAGCGTCAGTTTCCACGTGTACGCTGATGATACCCAGCTCTACCTCACTATCATTTCTCTCAACCTCTCCATGTTCTCTAACTTGTAAGTTATGAGGAGGATGCAAGGAGGCTTCGAGGGGATATAGACAGGCAAAGTGAGTGGGCAAGAACATGGCAAATGGAATATAATGTGAAGAAATGTGAAGTTATCCACTTTGGTAAGAAAAATAGAAAGCAGAGTATTTTTTAAATGGTGAGAGATTGAGAAATGTTGGTGTTCAGAGGGACCTGGGTGAAATCACTGAAAGTTAACATGCAGGTACAGCAAGCAATTAGGAAAGCAAATGGTATGTTGGCCTTTATTACAAGAGGATTTGAATATAAGAGTAAAGACGTCTTACTGCAATTATATAGGGCCCTGCTGAGACCACACCTGGAGTATTGTGTACAGTTTTGGTCTCCTTACCTAAGGAAGGATATATTTGCCTTAGAGGGAGTGCAACAAAGGTTCACCAGACTGGTTCCTGGGATAGGGGGATTGTCCTATGCGGACACATTGAGTAGACTAGGCCTATATTCTCCAGAGTTTAGAAGAATGAGAGGTGATCTCCTTGAAACATGCAAAATTCTTACAGGGCTTGACAGGGTAGATGTTTCCCCTGGCTGGGGAGTCTAGAACCAGGGGTCACAGTCTCAGAATAAGGGGTCGGCCATTTAGGACTGAGATGAGGAGAAATTTCTTCACTGAGGATGGTGAATCTTTGGAATTCTCTACTCAGAGGGCTGTGGAGGTTCCGTCGTTGAGTATATTCAAGACACAGATTGATAGATTTTTGAATATTAAGGGAATCAAGGGATATGGGGATAGTTCAGAAAAGTGGAGATGAGGTAGAAGATCAGCCATGATTTTATTGAATGGCAGAGCAGGCTTGAAAAGCCAAATGGCCTACTTCTGCTCTTATTTCTTATGTTCTTAAATTGTCTGACTGCTTATCCGACATCCAGTTCTGGATGAGCAGAAATTTCCTCCAATTAAATATTGGGAAGACCGAAGCCATTGTTTTCGGTCCCCGCCACAAACTCCGTTCCCTAGACACCGACTCCATCCCTCTCCCTAACATCTGTTTGAGGCTGAACCACACTGTTTGCAACCTTGATGCCATATTCGACCCTGAAATGAGCTTCTGATCACATATCCGCAGCATAACTAAGCACGCCTATTTCCACCTCCATAACATCGCCCGTCTCTTCCTTGCCTCAGCTCATCCGCTGCTGAAACCCTCATCCATGCCTTTGTTACCTCTAGACTTGACTATTCCAACGCACTCCTGGCTGGCCTCCTACATTCTACCCTATGTAAACTTGAGGTGATCCAAAACTCGGCTGCCTTTGTCCTAACCTGCACCAGGTCCCGTTCACCCATCACCCCTGTGCTCGCTGACCTACATTGGCTCCCGGTTAAGTAACACCTCGATTTCAAAATTCTCATCCTTGTTTTCAAATCCCTCCATGGCCTCGCCCCTCCCTATCTCTGTAATCTCCTTCAGCCCCACAACCCCCCCGAGATATCTGCACTCCTCTAATTCTGCCCTCTTGAGCATCCCTGATTATACTCGCTCAACCATTGTTGGCCGTGCCTTCTGTTGCCTGGGCCCCAAGCGCTGGAATTCCCTGCCTAAACCTCTCCGCCTCGCTACCTCTCTTTCCTCCTTTAAGACGCTCCTTAAAACCTACCTCGTTGACCAAGCTTTTGGTCACCTGCCCTAATTTCTCCTTATGTGGCTAGGTGTCAAATTTTTTGTCTTTTAATACTCCTGTGAAGCACCTTGGGATGTTTTACTACTTTAAAGGCGGTATATAAATACAAGTAGTTGTTGTTGAGCAGTCTTCACTTATCAAGAAACTTGTGCTTCTGGGCCTTCATGCACAGGCTGACTGATCAACGTGGGATTGGGTGCTGTGCCCCTTTTTCTTGGTCTACTGCAAAAACAACAACTTGCATTTATATTGCACCAATGTGCTTCACACGAGTGTTATAAAACAAACTTTGACACCGAGCCACATGAGATATTAGGGCAGAAGCTTGATTAAACAGGGCTTTAAGGAGCATCTTAAAGGAGGAACAAGAGGTTTAGGGAGGGAATTCCAGAGCTTAGAGCCTTGGCAGCTGTAGGGACGGCCACCAGTGGTGAAGCGATTAAAATCTGGATGTTCAAGAGGCCAGAATTAGAGGAGCGCAGATATCTCGGAGGATTGTGAGGCTGGAAGAGATTAGAGATAGGGAGGGACAAGGCCATGGAGGGATTTGAAAAACAAGAATGAGAATTTTAAAATTGAGGTGTTGCTTAACCAGGAGCCATAGGGGTGATGGGTGAACGGGACTTGGGTAGCAGAGTTTTGGATGACCAAGTTTACGTAGGGTAGAATATGGGATGCCAGCCAGAAGTGTGTTGGAATAGTCAAGTCTAGAGGTGGTAAAGGCATGGATAAGGGTTTCAGCAGCAGATGAGCTGAGGTAGGGGCAGAGTTGGGCGATGCTTCAGAGGTGGAAATAGGCAATCTTAGCGATGGCATGGATATGTGGTCAGAAGCACATTTCGGGGTCAAATATGATACCAAGCTTGCGAGCAGTCTGGTTCAGCCTCAGACAGCTGCTAGGGAGAGGGATGGAGTCAGTGGCTAAGCAAAGGAGCTTCAGTCTTTTATTTGGAGGAAATTTCTACTAATCAGTTTTTTTTTTATATAGGCAAGGCCAGCATTTATTGCCCATCCCTAATTGCCCTTGAGAAGGTGCTGGGGAGCCACTGCCTTGAACCGCTGTAGTCCGTGTGGTGAAGGTGCTCCCACAGTGCTGTTAGGTAGGGAGTTCTAGAATTTTGATCCAGTGACGATGAAGGATCGGCGATATACTTCTAAGTCAAGATGGTGAGTGATTTGGAGGTGGTGGTGTTCCCATGCACCTGCTGCCCTTGTCCTTCTAGGTGGAAGAGGTCGCGAGTTTGGGTGGTGCTGCCGAAGAAGCCTTGGCGAGTTGCTGCAGTGTATCTTGTAGATGGTACACACTGCAGCCAAGGTACGCTGGTGGTGGAGGGAGTGAATGTTTATGGTGGTGGATGGGCTGCCAATCAAGCAGGCTGCTTTGTCCTAGATCGTGTCGAGCTTCTTGAGTGTTGTTGGAGCTGCACTCATCCAGGCAAGTGGAGAGTATTCCATCACACTCCTTACTTGTGCCTTGTAGATGGCGGAAAGGCTTTGGGGAGTCAGGAGGTGAGACACTTGCTGCAGAATACCTGGCCTCTGACCTGCACTTGTTGACACAGTATTTATGTGGCTGGTCTAGTTAAGTTTCTGGTCAATGGTGACCCCCCCAGGATGTTGATGGTGGGGGATTCAGCGATGGTAATGCCGTTGAATGTCAAGGGGAGGTGTTTAAACTCTCGCTTATTGGAGATAGTCATTGCCTGGTGTGGTAAACCACTGTAGTTCACTGTGTTCACTTGTTGTTGTTGTTGTCGTTCACTCTTGTTTCACTGTTGTGCCTGACTATGCCTCAGCTGACTCCGCCCCTGGGCTACCGAGTATAAGAGCGGCCGCATGGCAGCTCCTGGCATTCGGTCGTCCACTAGAGGCATAGTCCTGATCTGTCTGAAGTGCAATTCAGTAGTTAATAAAAGCCTGTTGTTCTGAACTCTGCCTAGCCTTTTATTAGAATTGATAGCGCATCACCTGGCACTTCTGTGGCACAAATGTTACCTGCCACTTATCAGCCCAAGCTTGAACGTCGTCCAGGTCTTGTTGCATGCGGGCATGGACTGCTTCATTATCTGAGGAGTTGTAAATGGTGTTGAACACTGCACTCATCAGCGAACATCCCCATTTCTGACTTTATGTTGGAGGAAAGGTCATTGATGAAGCAGCTGAAGATGGCTGGGCCTAGGACTCTGTCCTGAGGAACTCCTGCAGCGATGTCCTGGGGCTGTGATGATTGACCTTCAACCACCACAACCATTTTCCTTTGCTAGTTATGACTCCAGCCAGTGGAGAGTTTTCCCCCTGATTTCCATTGACTTCAGTTTTACTAGGGCTCCTTGATGCCACACTCAGTCAAATGCTGCCTTGATGTCAAGGGCAGTCACTCTCACATCACCTCTGGCATTCAGCTCTTTTGTCCATGTTTGGACCAAGGCTGTAATGAGGTCGGGAGCTGAGTGGTCTTGGCGGAACCCTCCGTGAGCAGGTTATTGGTGAGTAAGTGCCACTTGATAGCACTGTAGATGACACCTTCCATCACTTTGCTGATGATTGAGAGTAGACTGATGGGGCGGTAATTGGCCGGATTGGATTTGTCCTGCTTTTTGTGGACAGGACATACCTGGGCAGTTTTCCACATTGTCGGATAGATCCCATTGTTGTAGCTGTATTACAATAGCTTGGCTAGAGGCGCAGCTAGTTCTGGAGCACAAGTCTTCTGCACGATAGCCGGGATGTTGTCGGGGCCCACAGCCTTTGCTGTATCCAGTGCGCTCAGCCGTTTCTTGATATCACGTGGAGTGAATCGAATTGGCTGAAGACTGGCTTCTGTGATGGTGGGGATCTCAGGAGTAGGCCGATATGGATCACCCACTCTGCACTTCTGGCTGAAAATGGTTGCAACATCTTCAGCCTTGTCTTTTGCACTCACGTGCTGGGCTCCACCATCATTGAGGATGGGGATATTCATGGAGCAGCCTCTTCCCGTTAGTTGTTTAATGGTCCACCACCATTCACGACTGGATGTGGCAGGACTGCAGAGCTTGATCTGATCCGTTGATTGTGGGATCGCTTAGCCCTGTCTATAGCATGCTGCTTCTGCTTTTTAGCATGCATGTAGTCCTGTGTTGCAGCTTCCCCAGTTTGGCACCTCATTTTTAGGTACGCCTGGTGCTGCTCCCAGCATGCTCTTCTACACTCCTTATTGAACCAGGGTTGGTCCCCTGGCTTGATGGTAATGGTAGAGTGAGGGATATGCTGGGCCATGAGGTTACAGATTGTGGTGGAATACAATTCTGCTGCTGCTGATGGCCCACAGCGCCTCATGGATGCCCAGTTTTGAGCTGCTAGATTTGTTTTGAATCTATCCCATTTAGCACGGTGGTATGCCACGCAACACGATTGAGGGTGTCCTCAGTATGAAGACAGGACTTCGTCTCCACAGTGACTGTCACTGTAACCAATACTGTCATGGACAGATGTATCTGCGACAGGTAAGTTGGTGAGGATGAGGTCAAGTAGGTTGAAGTAGTATTGAAGTCCCCCACCCAGAGTACATTCTGTGCTCTTGCTACTCTCAGTGCTTCTTTCAAGTGGTGTTCAACATGGAGGAGTTGTGATTCATCAGCTGAGGGAGGGCGGTAGGTGGTATTCACCAGGAGGTTTCCTTGCCCATACTTGACCTGAAGCCATGAGACTTCATGGGGTCTGGAGTCAATGTTGAGAACTCCCAGGGCCACTCCTTCCTGACTGTATACCACTGTGCCGCCACCCCTGGTGGGTCTGTCCTGCCGGTGAGATGGTGATGGAGGAGTTTGGGACATTGGCTGAAAGGTATGATTCTGTGAGTATGACTATGTCAGGCTGTTGCTTGACTAGTCTGTGGGACAGCTCTCCCAATTTTGGCAGAAGTCCCCAGATGTTGGTTGACTGGGCTGGGTGTGCCATTGTCGTGTCCGTAGCCGGTGCCGAGGTCAATGCCGGGTGGTCCGTCCGGTTTCATCATTCTTATGTTTCGTAGTGGTTTGTGGCTTGCTAGGCCATTTCAGAGGGCAGTTAAGAGTCAACCAGATTGCTGTAGGCCTGGAATCACACATAGGCCAGACCAGGTAAGGATGGCAGATTTCCTTCCCTAAAGGACATTAGTGACCCAGATGGGTTTTTATGACAATCCAATAGTTTCATGGTTACCATTACTGATACTAGTAATTATTCCAGATGTATTTAAATTCCCCAGCTGCCATGGTGGGATTTGAACTCGCGTCTCTGGATCATTAGTCCAGGCCTCTGGATTACTAGCCCAGTGACATTACCATTACGCTACCGTTCTCTTAATGTCGGATAAGCAGTTTGACAATCTAGAGACAGTGGAAGGGTCGAGAGTAGTGGTGGTGAGGTAGAGCTGGATGTTGTCAGCGTACATGTGGAAACTGGCGCTGTGTTTTTGGATTATGTCGCCGAGGGGCAGTATATAGATGAGAAATAGGAGGGGGCCAAGGATAGATCCTTGGGGGACAGCAGAGGCAACTAAGCGGGAGCGGGAAAAGAAGCCAAGAAAACAAAGGCAAAGGAATGCAAGTAAAAGGGACCTAGAAAGCTAAAACTATTTACAACCATCTGTCCTGCAGTTCTTTTCTCTTCCTGCGGGGAAGTCCCTGGCCTCTACTTGGCAACCACCTACAGTGGTACGACTGAATTAAGGAGCTCACTTTGTGATGAATCACAGGCACAGACCCACATCCCTTCACACCATAGTGCCAATCGAGCAAGACATTGGCTGTGATTATGGGGCCCTCAACAAGTAACATAGGGTGAAGGGACCGAAGAAGGTATGGTTGCTAAATTTGCTGATGACACAAAGATAGGTAGGAAAGTAAATTGTGAAGAGGACATAAGGATATATACAAAGGGATATGGACAGGTTAAGTGAGTGGGCAAAGATCTGGCAAATGGAGTTTAATGCGGGAAAATGTGAAATTGCCCATTTTGGCAGGAAGAATAAAAAAGAAGCATATTATCTAAATGGTGAGAGATTGCAGAGCTCTGAGATGCAGAGGGATCTGGGTGTCCTCGTGTATGAATCGCAAAAGGTTAGTATGCAGGTACAGCAAGTAATTAGGAAAGCTAATAGAATGTTGTTTATTGCAAGGGGAATTGAATACAAAAGTAGGGAGGTTATGCTTCAGTTATACAGGGCATTGGTGAGACCATGGCCCAGAAATTCGGGTCGGGGGCTTCCCGCGGGTGCAAGCCCCCGACCTGCACTTGCCTAGCGCGCCGGTCGTTGAGCTGTGGGCCCGTGTGGGATTCCGATCCTGGGCCTCCTCCAACTGCCAGTGCGCGGTGCTTGCGTATCCCAGGGGCGCAGTTAGTTCGCTGCGTCCTCTGGGATAACGTGGGCCATGGAGAGCCAATGGTAGCAGGGAATGCTTCATTCATAAGTTTGACAGAAAGAGCTGTCAAACCTATATATAAATACTATAAGCCCCAAAACATCACAAATTTCAACTAATTTTTTTTTTTTTAATTACATTTTTTAAATACAGGAAACTTTCGTTAACCAGAGGTTAAATGTCCGGAAAGCTCTATCTACCGGCAAAATTCAGGAACCGTTTCCTATAAGGTTTTTTTTACTTCTCGTTGCTTTTTTTTCCAGTCAGGCTCTGCAAGGTCTAGCTGAAGCTGTTGCTTAGCTACAGAGACGCTTTTAAGCTGCGGCCGACTGTTTTGAAGCTGTTGCTAAGCAACAGGGTTTGTTGATTCACATGGAGCTCAAAAGCTCCGTATGTTTTAACATTAGCGCTGGTTTCTGCGGCAGTTTTGATGGTACGGCACCAGCTCGGTCCCGTCAATGCCGGATACCAGAAAGTTTCCTGTAACTATAAATTACATGAAATAACTATTTTAAACAATTTAAATTTTTGAAAAAATTAATTACATTTTCTAATGGGGCTAAAAATAAACGTACCTTTCTTTAAAGTATTTAAAAATAATAAACCTGTGGGGAAAAATGTTTTAATTTTAATTCATTCACCAGTTACCTTGTTAAAAGCAGACCTTGTGCCTGCTTTTTAAAAGTGTAACTGCTGGAGACTTACCCTTCCGGAAGTACCTGGGGAAAAAAACGTAAGTTCGATGCGCACGCGCTGCCTCTCCGGCGCACGCGTTCCACCTCTCAACCCCTTCTTTCAGGGGAACGGAAGTGCCGGTTTCCCGCGCATGCACAAAACCGGCACTTTCGTTGGGCCTACGTGTGAGTACCCCGTGCATACTCACCCATGGAGACCCAAATTTCTGGGCCCATATCTAGAGTACTGTGTACAGTATTGGTTTCCTTATTTAAGGAAGGATGTAAATGCGTTGGAAGCAGTTCAGAGAAGGTTTACTAGACTAATACCTGGAATGGGCGGGTTGTCTTATGAGGAAAGGTTGGACAGGCTAGGCTTGTATCCGCTGGAGTTTAGAAGAGCAAGAGGTGACTTGATTGAAACATACAGGATCTTGAGGGGTCTTGACGGGGCGGATGTGGAGAGAGGATGTTTCCTCTTGTGGGAGAATCTAGAACTAGGGGTCACTGTTTTAAAAAAATAAGGGGTCGCCCATTTAAGACAGATGAGAAATTTTTTCTCAGGGTCGTGAGTCTTTGGAACTCTCTTTCTCAGAGGGCGGTAGAAGCAGAGTCTTTGAATATTTTTAAAGGCAGAGGTAGATAGATTCTTGATAAGCAAGGGGGTGAAAGGTTATTGGGGGTAGGCGGGAATGTGGAGTAATCAGATCAGCCATGATCTTATTGAACGGCGGAGCAGGCTCGAGGGGCTGAGTGGCCCACACCTGCTCCTAATTCGTATGTATGTAAACTAAGTCCAGGACACACAGGGCGGGAGCACAACAAAGTAGCCATGGTGGAAAATGTAGGTTGCGCAGTGTAGCGAGGCAAAATGTTTTGTTATTTTGATGCAAACTGAATCTGCAAAAAGTAGTACCAGAACTTTCCGCCTCAACAATGCGGCCGCTGTTCACATCATCTTCCAGCCGCAATCACCGGCTCCTCCCTGTCCCAACAGCCCAATACTCACCCACACCTTCCCAGGCCGCGGAGCGTGCTCTGATCCAGCTCCCAGGATATCCACACGGCCCAATTCCAGCCGCTGCTCATTAGACCGGTTACTTGCAGCCCATCACTTGGACGTTTTGGCTCTGGGACTGACTTCACAGGGTTATCCAGGGATGTGGGGTGGGGGAACCCTGCGTACTGTGGCCACAGAGTGCGATCTCTGCATAAATTAAAGTTCCTCAGTGAGTCCACTCCTTCTACTGGTTGAAAACAGGAGATTGACATCCCTCCCACCAATCATAGATACATAGAAGATAGGAGCAGGAGTAGGCCATTCGGCCCCTCGAGCCTGTTCCGCCATTCAATGAGATCATGGCTGATCATCCAAACTCAGTACCCTGTCCCTGCCTTCTCCCCATATCCCTTGATCCCTTTAGCCTTAAGAAATATATCTAACTCCTTCTTGAATATATTTAATGAATTGGCCTCAACTGCCTTGTGTGGCAGAGAATTCCACAGGTTCACCACTCTCTGGGTGAAGAAATTTCTCCTCAACTCAGTCCTAAATGGCTTACCCCTTATCCTTAGACTGTGACCCCTAGTTCTGGATTCCCCGACCATCGGGAACATCCTTCCTGCATCTAGTCTGTCTAGTCCTGTTAGAATTTTATAAGTTTCAATGAGATCCCCTCTCATTCTTCTAAACTCTGGCGAATATAAGCCTAATCGACCCAATCTCCTCATACGTCATTCCTGCCATCCCAGGTATCAGTCTGGTGAATCTTCGCTGCACTCTCTCCATGGCAAGAACATCCTTCCTCAGATAAGGTGACCAAAACTGCACACAATACTCAAGGTGTGCTCTCACCAAGGCCCTGTACAACTGCAGCAAGACATCCTTGCTCCTGTACTCGAATTCTCTCGCTATGAAGGCCAACATACCATTTGCCTTCTTAACTGCCTGCTGCACCTGCATGCTTACCTTCAGCGACTGGTGCACAAGGACACCCAGGTCTCGTTGCACTTCCCCTTTCCCCAATCTATTGCCGTTCAGATAATCTGTCTTCCTGTTTTTGCTACCGAAGTGGATAACCTCGCATTTATCCACATTGGGCAGATGCATGGCAAATGCAGTATAATCACCCAACCTGTCCAAATCATACTGGAGTTTCTCTGCATCCTCCTCACAGCACACACGCCCACCCAGCTTTGTGTCGTCTGCAAACTTGGAGATATTACATCTAGTTCCCTCGTCAAGATCATTTATTGCTGGGGTCCTAGCACGATCCCTGCGGTACCCCACTAGTCACTGCCTGCCACTTGGAAAAGGACCCGTTTATTCCAACTCTTTGCTTCCTGTCTGCCAACCAGTTCTCTATCCAAGACAGTACCTTACCCCCAATCCCATGTGCTTTAACTTTGCACACTAATCTCTTATGCGGGACCTTATCGAAAGCCTTCTGAAAGTCCAAATACACCACATCCACTGGTTTTCCCTTATCTATTCTACCAGTTACATCCTCAAAAAATTCCAGTACATTAGTCAAGCATGATTTACCTTTTGTAAATCCACGTTGACTTTGTCCGATCCTGTCACTGTTTTCTAAGTGCTCTGCTATTGCATCTTTTATAATGGACTCTAGCATTTTCCCCACCACCGATGTCAGATTTACCAGTCTATAATTCCCCGTTTTCTCTCGACCACCTTTTTTAAATAGTGGGATTACATTAGCTATCCTCCAATCCATGGGAACTGTTCCAGAGTCTATAGAATTTTGGAAGATGACCAGTGATGCTTCTACTATTTCTAGGGCCACTTCCTTAAGTACCTAGGATGTAGATTATCAGGCCCTGGGGATTTATCGGCTTTCAAACCCGTCAATTTCCTTAACACCATTTCCCTACAAATACTGATTACATTCACTTCCTCCCTCTCATTAGACCCTATCTTCCCCGACATCTCTGGAGGTTATTTGTGTCCTGCTTTGTGAAGACAGAACCAAAGTATGTATTTAATTGGTCCACCATTTCTTTGTTCCCCATTATAAATTCCCCTGATTCTGACTGCAAGGGACCTACGCTTGACTTCACCAATCTTCTCCTCTTCACATGGCTATAGAAGCTTTTACAGTCAGTTTATATGTTCCCTGCAAGGTTACACTCATAATCTATTTCCCCCCCTCTTAATTAATCCCTTTGTCCTCCTTTGCTGAATCCTAAACTGCTCCCAAATCCTCAGGTTTGCTGCTTTTTCTGGCCAAATTATATGTCCTCTCCTTGGATCTTATGCTATCTCTAATTTCCCTTGTTAGCCATGGTTGAGTCACCTTTTTTGTTTTATTTTTATGCCAAACAGGGATGAACAAATTCTGTAGTTCATCCATGCGATCTTTAAATGTTTGCCATTGCCTATCCACCATCAACCCTTTAAGTAACGTTCCCCAATCCATCCTAGCCAACTCAGGCCTCACACCATCGTAGTTTCCTTTATTTAAATTCAGGACCCTAGTCTCTGAGTCAACTACTTCACTC